>NW_013665624.1:1477034-1480670 GCF_000517525.1 Limulus polyphemus
AAAACGATCTATTTACCCAAGGAATCTTTATCAGTATTTTTAGTTTCTTAACTATAACGTACATACTCATTAAAACGATCTATTTACCCAAGGAATCTTTATCAGTATTTTTAGTTTCTTAACTATAACGTACATACTCATTAAAACGATCAAGCGATCTTTACTATTTTTATCCTTTTTAATTATGGAAAATATCTTAAGAATTTTTTGTTTTTTCTTTTCATACAACAAAATTAGCACTTTATTGATATGAGATATTAGAGAGTTTATGTTTTGAAAGAATTTATGTTTACAACACCTACAGTTTTGTGTAAAGGTTAATAATGTGATTCTACAAAGATTATAATTTTATTATAGGAATTTCTATACTTAAAATAAACGGAGTAGTGCTTTTTACCTCTGAAAGAATAAAATTATTTTAATGTTATTTGGATATTAGTCTTCAGTAAGTAGAGTGTTTACATGATTTTTAACTTTCAGATTTAACATTTTTAGTAGCAGAGGAAACATAGGCTGATGTACATTGAATTCTGTTTTCAACAAGTAAGTAATATTTTTTTCGTGATATTGGGAAGTCCTAATTTTGGAGTCTAAACTTGAAAACAATAAATTGCTTGTTTCACTATTTTCCATTCTAGATACTCTGTTCATTTCTCAGTTAAAACCAGTTTTGTTTTTTTGTTTTTGAATTTCGCCCAAAACTATACGAGGACTATCGCAGTTAGCCGTCTCTAATTTAGCAGTGATAGACTAAAGAGAAGGCAGCTAGTCAACACCACCCACCGCCAACTCTTAGGCTACTCTCTTACCAACGAAGAATGATATTGATCTTAACATTATAGCTCCCTCACGGCTGAAAGGGCGAACATGTTTTGTGACGGGGATTCGAACCCGCTCCCCTCAGATTGCGAGTTGAACGCCTTGACCACCATGCCATGCGAGGCCTGTTTAAACCACATTTATCGTGTTTTGTCTACTATTGAATGAAGTAGTAATGCATGAAAAGAGAAATCGTAACTAAAATATCAGTACGTTATAACAAAATAACAAAAATGTAAAAATATTTGTTCTTTTATTTCATAAAACGTTAACTGCGAAATGAAACATTCGCCGTTTCAGATTGAAGCACTTTTAATTCTGATGGTGGAAATAATATTGTTAATGTATGTCTAGAAACTTGTCAAAGAATATTTGAAAAATACAAACCTAACAAGGATGACAAAAATCGATTGATTTGGAGTCCAGCACCTAGGAAGATTCGAAGTGCTACAAATGAATAAAAATCCAAAAAAAAGCTGGAGACGAGACATGAGATTCCACAAACAATGCATCCAATCCTGAGACTAAACGTTCTACCATGCCTAAAAACAACGTAAAAAAAACTTTTTTAGTATTCTCTTTTAAATATAACAAAGCGCATAAAATATAAAAAGTTTTCATAAAATTTGGAGAAATTTATGTGCATCCAAGACGGAGATAACTGTGAGTTGGATCTGAATTATTTGAAGCACAATAATGATGAACATATACATGTGTTTCTAAAAGATAACTCATCGCTAAAATTGTTAGAGCTGTTCTTGTACTTCCAACACTTACGACAGTCGTAATAATTGTAATAACCATTGCGACAGTCGATACAACTATAACAGTTGTTAATATCTACGGTAATTGTAGCAACCTTTACGAGAGATATAAGAACCTTTTTCATATACGAAGAAATTCTCTATTATTTGTTATTGATAAAAGGAATACGGATATAAAAGCTAAAAATCAATGGGAAAACGCTAAGTGAGAATTGAAGGTATCGAAAGACAGTTGATTGTAAATGATTAAACCAACATACGTCTTAGCTGTTAAAACTTGAAATATTTCCAGGTTTTGTAAAATCTTAATTTTTATATTGTGTACTTAATCGATTTTTTAAGTTTTCAGCAACGTCAAAGAGACTCTACAATGTCCAAAAATCCAGTTATAAGTTGATTGGCCGCATTAATAGTACCTTAAATAATATTGGATTGAATCTCCTTCGTTACAATGATAACAGCATAACTTCGACTTGACGTTGACTTCAGAAGATTTTTAGAAGGTGTCTTTGTTTAATTTTAGCAAATTCACTGAGCAAAATGATAGGCAAGCGACTTCAAGATATCGATAGAGGATTGGAGTATTAAAAGCGATTTTCAAGTTTATCCAATAGATTCTTAATCGTGTTGATGTCCTGTTAGTGATCTGGCAAAGAGAAATGATTGAAATTTCGGCTGTGCTCTTTGAAATCATTTTGAATAATACAAGTACAGTATATTGTTGCATTGTAGTTTTGAAAAAGATCTTGTCCGTTAGTGTAGAATTGTAGCATTGAGAAGTGAGAATCATGGGCAACAACATTCGGGTAAACTCTGGCTGTTACTGGCTTTTATGCAGGGCCCAGTCCCTACATTACAATATTCCCAATACTTTGTACACTATATCTAGTAATTTATAAATTTGAACAATATTATGATATTGTAGGGGATAACTAAATCCTGATTAAAGCTAAAGAAATTGTCAACTAGGGTGCGGTCTGTAAAAAAACTAGGGGTAAAAAGTCTGTACAATCAATGTTTCACTTGAGCTGTCACTAAAGGTTGGCAGGCAAAAGTTTTCACAATGGCAGACATTATCTTTCTAAACTGGTTTTTACGAGATTGACACCTAACAACCAAAAGTTGCATTATAATCTACAGTTTTATACCAAACTTATTGACAGACATTCATAAAATAGTAGTTCAATAAAATTTTGAATGAGAGTCAACAAACGTGATGACATGGGTAGGGATATATTATATTCAGTAAATAATAGTTGATGATGTGATTAAAACTTAAAAAGCAACAGCTTGAATGTTTTAATGAATTTATTCTAAAGTAATCCAACATTTTACAATTAATACTTCTGAGGTTATTGAATATAGTTAAAGGTAATCATTACTTTAAAATATCACCCATTCTAAATATGTAGTAATGTGTAATAAGTATTTATAGATGTTACGGATAAGAGTGGTAAAGTGGTCATGTAAATAAAGTAATGGATGGACATTTTTTTATTTCCTGTAAAAAACATAAATCGATATCTAGGATTCTTTTTAATATTTACTTTTAAATTTAGAAATTAACTAATGTATCATACTAAGGTGTCACGTGGTAAGTTGAATGCAGCATTGGTTCAAATTAAATTGTTACGTATCTGCTTGTTTGTTAATTTCCGGTACAAATTCTTTCCAAAGAACTACGGCGATACAAGTCCCTTATTGATTAAAACTAGTTTATTCTTTCTCGATACAACTTTGTGATACACAGAATTTTCATAGTCACTACGTTTGCAATCTCGATAACAAAACACACACTTTACATTACCGTCACTACCGTTCGCTTGACTCAATTATCTCTATCTTCAATCTATTTGCATATCTATCTCTACAATCAATCATCCCACAGGCTTTATCTGCCAGGCTTATATACTAAAAAAAGAAGGGCGTCTTGCAAACACTGGGACATTCGCGGCATTATCCTTCTAGAAACTCCAGCGCGCATGCTCCCAGCGTCGCGTGACTTCCGCTGTCGTAACAAAATGTTTGTGATGTCTAGATACAAAATGATATG
>NW_013665624.1:1481056-1481893 GCF_000517525.1 Limulus polyphemus
AATCTAAGACAAGTAACCTCTTATATTTTTTATTTTCTGAGATATTAATACATTTATTGAATCAACCATGGTGGCCCCACCAATTTTTGAAAATACTTGCTCCCGTACACCTAGTTCGCCCAATGATATGTGCATAACCAATCGTAAGCTCAGAATGTCTCCCTAATAATTTTCTTAGCCTATGTGAAGTATTTACGCGGCAAACTCTTTCTTTTCAATCTAGATCCAAATGGATAATGTAGGACATTAGTAATATTTAATATTTTTAAACCCAAATACAGCTTAGATACTAAGCTTGATAAATTATAGTGGATTTCTTTGGTATTGATATAGTAATTTATGATTTTTGGTTATTTCAAAATGTACATATGAAATAAAAAAAATTGTTTCACATCCTCCCCATGCGAAAATTGATAAAGCCTAGCAATTTACGGCAAACAGCAAACAAGTGCAAAGTTCGTAAGTAGAAGAGATAATTGTTTGCTATATTTCTTTATTTACTGTTCTATGTTTTAACAAAAATAATTTTAACTGCTTATTTGTAAATAGAAATAATGTATATACATATATTATGTATTATAACTGAAATGGGTCTGTATTTGGCAAAATACCAATGCACTAAAACGCAGCCAAGATAGATCACTCTTTAAAGGCCAGTTTTATATTCTTAAAGACGGTGTTACGACAGTGGAAGTCGCGTGATTCTGGGAGCATGTGCGCTGGAGTTTCTAGAATTATCGGGGAATCCCGCGAATGTCCTAGTGTTTTCTAGACGCCCTCTTTTTTAGTATATAAGCCTGGCGAGAAAAACCAGCGCGATTGAAGAGATAGATAGGC
>NW_013665624.1:1482320-1498673 GCF_000517525.1 Limulus polyphemus
GTATCAAGAAAGAACAAACTAGTTTTAATTAAGAAAGGACTTATATCGCTGAAGTTCCTCGGAAAGAATTTATACCGGAAATTAATAAACGAGCAGATACGTAACAACGGTAACATGAGTATACGTGCGCTGTCTCATTGCAACTTTTGTAATGTTAGATAGACACGGCTGAACGGTCAAAATGATATAAATAATAAATATATGTATATATTATAATATTATGAGATTTAAGCTATTTAGACTAAACATTTGTGCTTTTGTGTTATAATTTGTAATCATGTACAGGGAAATGATGATACAGAAACAGAACTAAGCAAGTATAAGCTATATGAAATGATCACAGTGGTGATATATAACCCTAGCCGAAGGCGACAATTGCTGCAAATTCACGACATTTTGAATTTTGATCACAAGGATGTTAACTAACTACAAGTCACCTGCCTAGTTTTGTTTTAATGTACTTAAATATACATAAATTAAGGTATATATTCTTTTATAAGCTATATAATGTTAAGAAATTGCAGTTTCCAGTTCCAAATAAACTTTATCTCTGATGTTACAATTGTTAGACCCCTCTTTCACTACTGCCCCCAGTGCTATATTTCATATTGAAGTAGAAGACAAAAGTAGTTTTCCTTATCTTAAATGTTTATTGTAACGAATTTGGTATTATATATATATCTATTTTAATATCAACGTTTGTCTAGATTAAGTTTATATTTTAAAACATGCATAGCTTGTAGTGTTATATATGTATTGCGAAACTCTCGCTTATTCTCCAAAGTTGTAGAAGATTCTCCAGAATAAGAATCAACAATATATCTATATACGTAAACGTTTAAATATAGCTCAGTATTGTTATGTAATCAGAATTTTCTAGAAAACTCTCCCATGCCTATAAATACAACCAACGTGACGCGCCAAAGTGTGTGTCTATTAGTAGTTCACTATAATCAGTGTGCTATAAACTTCGAACTTTATAACGCTTATCAGTAGGAAAACTTCAAATATTTGACCAGAAGCATTTACAAAGTTCGAACATTGCGGCTCATTTAACTTCAGTGGATTCTCATCGGACACTAATATTTTTACGAAAACATTATCTAACTTCAACCTTGGAAAGCCTAGCATGTGTGGCCAAGGACAAAGGTAGCTAGCTTCCCGGCGAATCGTATCTACATCAACTCGTAATTAACTCGCTCATCGTAAAACCCTTGATAAGATATCATTAAATACAGAATTAGATCGTACACCTTCGGGAGAACATATATTTTATATAGTTGATAGATTAAAGGATTTTTAAAATCAGTTTGGTTTACTCTATATCAAAAAAAAGAAGGAATATACTTGGATTGGCTAAAGAGAAAACATTATGTTAAAAGCCAGATTGGATAAGCTATATGTTAATTCTATTATGTTAACAAGACTTTTCGGATTGTCACATGTAAATAAGTTCATTTCTTATCATGCAGCAGTAGTTGTACGATATACAGAAATTTTGAATGGGAATAAGAAGGGTTGCGCTTACTGGCGTTTTAATAATAAATTATTGGAAAAATACCAAATATTTAAGTGAAATTGACCAAATTATAACAGATTTTTAAACACAACCAAAAATAAAAAAATTAAAACGTTAGAGTGTGGAGAGATCATTTGAAAGGAGTAATTAAAGTAATTAAAATATTTAGTAATTTTAATTCAGTAATTAAAACTGAATTATTTCAAGGAAAAATTTATTTAAAAAAAGAAATGGGAGATATAGTTATCTCAGTTATACAACACTGACAATATGTACTCTATGTTCGAGGAAGCTTTGAAAGAACTGTGAAATGTATAAACGAATCCAAAGAATCAGAGAAATTAATCTTTTTTTTTTGTTAGATTAGAACAAACATCTAGTACACAAAAAGCTGTATTAACAGCTTTAAAGGCTAAACAATGGTAAGGTAACTTGGAATTCAAATGAGATAAATTCTATAATTATTGATTTTTATAATAGATTATATTCAGGAGAATCGGTAAATTAAATTAACGATTCTTTCTTTAAAGACGTACCGAGGTTACCAAAAAGTGTAAAAGAGTCTCTAGATGTTCCATTAACGTTTACAGAAATTACTGCCGCTTGCCAATCATTAGCAAAAGATACGTTTTCTGGAATTGATAGCATAACGGTTGAGTAGTAGTTAGTAAAACTTTCGTCTAACATTGGTAGTTTTCTACTAGAGTTTCTAACGAATCTTTAGAGACAGGCGAATATTCTAAAGTATGGGAAAATGCAATAATATAGGTTATAACTAAAAAAGGGAGATTTGACAGAATTAGACAAATTGGTGATCAGTATCACTTCTATGTACTGATTATAAGGTACTTTCGAAAGCCATAACAAACAGAATGAAATCTGTTATGAGGCAATTGATTCATGAGAGTCAGACTTACCCTGTTCCAGAATGGTGCATTTATGATAGTATATAGGTTATGCGTGATATAATCAAGTTCGCAAATCAAAATAACGAACGGATATTATATACCAGATGTACCATTAACATCCATCTTTTTAACCCCCAACAGATCTTTGGAGCAAAATTCAACGTTTATTGAGAGGATTTTAACGTGTTTGTTGCAATATATTCCTGCCCGTGAGAAGCATTATAAGTACTTTTATATGAGAGGTGTAATAAAATCCCCAATACATTGTTTAGTTTAGATTTCAGTACTCTCTATATTAACATCCTCTTAGAATAAGGAGTAATGTTTGTGACACATCTGGACAGCCTCAGACCACTGATCTTCAGGATTCATTAAAATGAATTTTACTCAATACCTAATTCTGATGAAGTAATGACCATTGCAAAAAATATTTTGATTACAGAAACGATTTTAACAAAGTGTTGATAAAGAAGCAATGTTAAAAACTATTTTAGTTTAAAATGCTATGGTGTTTGGTGTCCACCAGAAAGTCAAAAGGTTGAGATGTCTACACAAAGTTATATGTGCCGGTAATGATAAAATATCTTGAAATGATTGACATATATTATCTAGAAAATTGAAACATTATTCAAAAAGACACTTTAAAATGATAACATTGTTATGTATGGCATAATAATATAAAACATATTACAAAATCATTTAAACATTTAGCAATTTGATGTTTGATTACTTTCTTGACACTACCAAGATTTTTATTTCATATGCCAACTAATAATACTGAATAATTTCATAACTCTGGTTGTGTCAGACTACTTTCATATTCAAAATTTCTTGAAAAAAAGAAGGGAAGTATCAAGGCATGAATAATGTACCACTGTATATTTTATTAAACTAAATTGTAGCACTGAATGTGTAGTTCCTACTTTGTGGAAATTAAATTGCTACAAAAAACTATATCATAGTTTTTGCTTAGTAAAATGTATTTTAAATAATAGCAGACGCATAATTTTTATGGATTTTGATGACAAAATCACAAAATGGAATCCTTACCAGTCAGCCACCAATCCATAAATGAGAGAGCCAAGTACCGTTGATGAGAAAAATGCCACTTGTGCAACCAGAAGTTTCCAGTCATCGTCACACACCCAGCTTTGCTGTGAAACAAAAGTAATTAACCGTGTAAATTATGTTATGAAAAGTCATATACTGCAATAACAGCAAACAAATCTGATACTTAGAGTAATATCTGAACTATAATTTGAACAGTTTTCTTGTATTTTTGTTATATAATATGAAAAATGTTTGTTATTTTAACTGATAATTAAATAACGTAATTCAAAGGTTCGAATATATAGCTTCTCAAACCTTTTTTTTTTTTTTTGTTAGAATACCAGGGCATATCTATTCTTCAGCAAAATATTCTGGCTCCTGGATCAAAAGAGACAGTAGTACTTTTGTAGAAGATTACTTTCCATGCTTATAGAAGGTGTTCAATTACAGAGGGTTGAGTACATTATAGTAAAACCACAGTCGATATAAAATCGTGATATGTGGTGGTGGAAAGTCATATATCAGAACTACATTTTGACATTGTTTGCCGTTTCGTAGTTAGTGTGATACAATCACAAAAAGTGATTGCTTTTGGAAATCGTATAGAACAGCCCTTCTCGACCAAAAATATTTATACATTCAGATAATAAAGAAGTGTTCAGATCAGGTGTTCTTTTTGCTTCTATCTGAGGATCATTAACATTGAATGCAAACACTTGAAAGGTCAACACATATAATCATAAAATGGTGTGGACACTTCAACTCTATTGGGTAATTAGTCTGATTCATCACAGTTGATGGTATGTCGATATTTTGTTAAGAGAGGGGACTCATAGAATTCAATATAGCAGAAGAGAAAATTTTATGAAACAAAAGTTGAAGAAGTCACTTATAATACTTTGTATATGTCATTATTTATGATTATACATTCATACTAAAATATAAATCTCATACATTTTTCAAACTCTACATAATCATATATTTTCTACATAATTAAAAAAATAATAGATTATGAATTTGGTGTTCATGATACTTTAGCTTAACATTTTGTATGTCAACGAATTTAAAAGTCAGTAGACATAGTTTACTGGTCTTTCACTTTACTTAGTGATACAAAACACTAAATGTCTGTTCACGATATTCAATTTATCAATATTTCGCAGGATATGTTCAACATGTACATTTCAGTTAGCTAATAATCATGAACTGATTATCCACGTTTCTACAGATATGTTTAACCATCTAATACAAGTCATCAATGTATCTAAGTAAAATCACAAACTCTAAATAAGACTGTTGTCATATATATTGAAACATTTATTCACAAAACTAAGTAAAACCTCAAACTTAATAAGTATCACACACTCTCAAGTATATATTTACAAAACTTCAAGAATTAGATACATTAATATACTATTTATGTAAACATGTTAGTTTATAAAATACTGGATTAGCTTCCATACAACGTTTATACATTATGTTCATATTACTACTTGTTCATTTCATTTCAGTATGTAAGATATTTAATACAGTTAATAAACCAAAAACCTTGTGTAAAATACTTGTATTTCGATGAGTTCGTTGTAGTTTACAACAAAACATGTTATGCTTATTACTCACTAAGATTAAAATGTGCCTGGCATACAGAAATAAGTCAAAAGTCCAGACAGGGTCAGTCTATAAATATTCGGAAAATATCACTTATAATGATCTTATATAGATGATTCGCTAACAAAAAGTAACTCAATTGTACTCTGTTCACAGCAAAGATCAAATACCAGATAATTATGTGTCTAGCATAGTCATTTTTGATAAATTACACACTATGCATGTCACTTTCAAACAAACGAGTTTGAAGATCTAATACAAGACTTCATTTATGTTTTTTACATAAAACTAATGTTTTATCATAGCCCAATACCCTATCATTAATATATGTAAGTGAAGTCACAGACTTAATAAGTATCACTCAGTAGAACTTCTACCTCTTCAACGCAGCATTTATCATATTCAGCTCTCGAAAAATACGAAAATGTGTCAGTATGTTCGTATTTATCAATGAATACGGATCATTTTCTGCAGGACAATGAGAAATAATACTCTACATATGTCTACTAAGTTTCATTAAAATCCGATCATTTCTGACTGAGTTATAGAACAGAAATAGTGTGAAAAATTGGTCTCCATGTTAACAGATAGGGATTTTTTTTAGATTTTCGTGACCTTGGCATTCAACCTTGACCCTCCAAAAACTAATCACTTTTAAGATGGGTCATAGTCCAAATGTATACCAACTTTTGTCATTCAGCAGTTTTCGAGAAACGTTGCTGACAAACACACACACACAAACAAACAAACACGCACACAGGGGTGAAAAACATAACCTCCGTCCACCTTCGATGGTGGAGGTAACAAAACTTCAAGAATTAAATACGCTAATGTACTACTTGAAAATATTACAAGCATCTTAGTTTATAAAATAATGACCTACAGCCCAATGTAATAAAACCTGTGATACATACTTATTTTAGCATGTTATTAGTCAAACAGAATAAATCACCCTAAACGAAACATAAAAGACATTCTCCAAAGTGATTCGACCTAATACAATCATAGAAAATTTCTTTATTTAGGAATTTACAAAATATATCATGCACTTGAAATCCATAGTTGCTGGACATTAAAATATTTTGACCCTCACATTATCTCTCCCCTATTGCTTAAAACTGACACGTTTGACCATAGCCTAAATGCTATCATCAATATATTTAAGTAAAACCACAGACTTGTCAAGTGTCACACATACTGAAACATTTAATATCAAAAGTTTAAGATAGAAAAAATCGACTTTATCCAATATTTATGCAAAATAATGTGCGTACAGTCTATTTTTGACGATTTTTAGAACAAAATAAGTAAAATAATTGTGATAACAATAAAAAATGAAAAAATATGGTCTACAAGAAAAGGCGATTCTTTCACATTTTATAAATCCATCACGTTTACTGTTTATCATTACAGAATATTCTTTATACCCAAAATAAGTTGTATGTTTACTATACATTAACTTTAACAATGAAGAATGGATTTTGTATGTCATTGAACTTAACAGTTAATAAAAAACGAATATGTCTATTCTTACACTTTACATAACAATATAGAAAGCTAATAAATATACATTAATAACATTCTCTTTCTCAAAATCTGACGATACACTAGGAAGTTATTTTTTGTTTTAAGATACTACTTTCTGTTTTCGATTTAGAAATTACGTTTTATGTGGTTTAAAATTAATATCGTTTACAAATATAACTGTATATATGTAATTGTTTAGACACAAAGAAATAACAGTATCATCCATCTTACAGATTGGGTTGTTTTTTTCAAATTTATCTGAGGGACACAGTTCACAAATATCTCGATAACCTATGGTTTTTAGAAATAACACAAACTGAAACATCTGTGAATTACAAAATACTTGAATACCAAGATTAAATTAACTTTTATACAAGTCTAGTACATTTCAGATAGCGTACAATTCTTGAATACTTCCTACTCAGTTAGACTCTCCTACTGACCTCTGTTCATTAGTCGTATGTCTGTCAATAACCTCAACTTGAAAATCAACCTGTTATATTATCATACAGTATTTGGACATAACGAAAACAAGTACTAATATATTTCGTCTGATATATAACAACGCAGAAAACTGATTGAAACAGTAAATATTAGATTCTTATCACATAATATTGAGAATTTTTAAGCATTATAATATTTATGGAAATTAGATTTTCGTTGTAATAATCTTGGATAAAGTTGTCTTTTTTAACTTAATCCTTTGTTAATAAGTGTTTCAGTATGTGTGATACTTGACAAGTCTGTAATTTCATTTACATATATTGATGGCATATCAGGCTATTGTGGAACATGCCATGTTTTAATGATAAGGAAGGGGTAATGTTACTGTCAAAATATCTAAAATCCAACACACGAAGGACAGTCAAATTAATTATGGATTTTAAGTTTTGTAGAATTTCTAAATTAAGAAGCTTTCTATGATCGTATTAGCTAGAATCACATTTGGGGATTCCCTTATGTTTAATTTATGGTGATTTACTCTATTTGATTAATAACATGCTAAAACAAGAATACACCACATGTATTATTACATTGGGATGTAGGTTAGAATTTTATAGACTAAGGTTTCTTAAATAGTGTATTAATGTATCTAATTCCTAACATTTTGTTAATAAATATTTGATTATGTGTGATACTTATTAATTCTGTGATTTTACTCACATATATTAACAACAGCATATTGGGCTATGATGAAACATTAGATTTATATAAGAAATATAAATGGAGACTTGTATTAAATGATCAAACACATTTGTTTGAAAGTGGTACTCTTTGGGTGTAATGTATCATAAGAGACTAAGTTAGACACATAATTATCTGACATTTGATCTTTAGTCTGAACAGATTAAAATTAAGTTACTTTTTGTTAGTGAAGTGTCAATGTAAAATGTACATAAGATGTTTTCCGAATATATTCTGACACTGACCCTGTCTGAACGTTTGATGGATTACTGTATGTTGGCCATATTTTAATTTTACTGAGTAGTGAGCGTAACATGTTGAAATATGAAGAACTCATCAAAATACAAGAATTGTACAATAAATTTGTCGTTTATAAACTCTATTAATAATCTTACATATTGAACTAAAATGAACAAATAATAATATGGATATAATGTACAATATTTATATAACAGCTAATCCAGAATTATATAAGATAAGATGTTTACGTGAATGGTATATTAGTGTATTAAATTCTAAATTTACTGACTTTTAAGTTCAGTAACATACAATAGCTGATCATCACTAATTAAATTAAAGTATTGTGACCATTAAATTTATAATCTAGTATCTTTGAATTTATGTAGAGAATATATGATTATGTAGAGCTTGAACAATATTTTTTCAGTTCTATTAGCCGTCTATCTTAGTAAAAGATCAATGAACCATCAACTTTGGTGAGTCAGACTAAATATCCAATAGAGTTGAAGTGTCCACACTATTTAGTGATTGTATATGTTGACCTTTCTAGCATTTGCATTCAGTGATAATGATCCTCAGAGAGAAGCTGAAATAATATATGTAAGTAGTAGTTCATTTAATTTCCAAATGGAAATATTTGTAGAAAGGTGAAAATAATAGTTTTCTATAATAGTAATAAACATAACTATTTACATACATCCTTTAAAATTTAACTTTACCAAAGCTTATACAGATTAACTTATAAAGCTAAACTTGAAATTATTGTAGTCGATGTAATGATATATACAAATTCAATTAAGGCCACAAACTATTTATTACTTTCACAATAGTGTTCTATTTTTAATTAGTAGAAGTGCGCAAGGTTTGAATAGACATAAAAAGCGTAGGATTTATGGTTGTCGTATATTTTATGTAAAATTTGTCTTTACAGTCCAAATTTTCAGCTTCCTATAGCATTCATGTTTTAATAAATTTTATATATTTCTTAACATTCCTGTAGTTAGGAGACCATGGTATCACAACGACCTAGATATGCTAATAAAAGCTCATATATAACTTCAGACTACGGTAGTCAGGAGGCAATAGTATCTCAGCGACGTTTAGTATATGTACAAACACCAAGGAATTTGCAAATACTAAAACTCATTCAATACACAAATTCTAATATTTTTACCCATACCAGCATGAACTGCATATCAAAATTGAAAGTACTGCAAATAATCTTTATACGATGTCAGTTCACAGTTTATATCCTCACAACCAATAGAAGCAAATAATCTTTATACAATGTCAGTTCGCAGTTTATATCCTCACACCCAATAGAAGCTAATAATCTTTATACGATGTCAGTTCACAATTTATATCCTCACACCCAATAGAAGCTAATAATCTTTATACGATGTCAGTTCACATTTTATATCCTCACACCCAATAGAAGCTAATAATCTTTATACGATGTCAGTTCACAGTTTATATCCTCACACCCAATAGAAGCTAATAATCTTTATACGATGTCAGTTCACATTTTATATCCTCACACCTAATAGAAGCAAATAATCTTTATACGATGTCAGTTCACAGTTTATATCCTCACACCCAATAGAAGCAAATAATCTTTATACGATGTCAGTTCACAGTTTATATCCTCACACCCAATAGAAGTTTGCTTCTATTGGGTGTGAGGATATAAACTGTGAACTGACATCGTATAAAGATTATTTGTAATCTTTATACGATGTCAGTTCACAGTTTATATCCTCACACCTCATAGAAGAGGAACCAAATACTTCGTTTTTAATGTTTCTTTAAGAACACCAAATACGTTGATTTTATAACTGCATCTAAAGCTCGAAAGCGTGTTATGTACGTGTTATAGTAAATTAAGATTAAAACCACGGCTTATTCTTACTAGGTACAGTTATATCTCAGACACATATCCGTCTTATTTGATATGGTTATGTTTCAAAGACTGCTAAGCTTTACTAGATATGTTCCAATATGGATTTATACCAGGCACGTCTTTGTTTTGCGAGATATATCTATATAATCTCTTATGTAATTATATTTTAGAAACAGCTTAACATTATCGCATCTCTATATCTTTTGTAGCATCATTGTAGGTGCCGTCTTAAATGTTTGTTAACACTTTTACACCAACACCAAAACTCACATTCTTACGTACACATTGTTTCACTGTAACTTTATTAGTTGATCTAATCTGATATCTAAGGTAGACACTGAAAAATATTATACGCTATATATATATTTAAATATATATTAATTAACTATACCCACTTTTTATGTTATTGTATATAAATTCACCGCCTCAATTTCTTATACTATGTTACATTGCTTAATGTAAACAGCTGTACTTAAATCAAGTCCTACCTCAGAAGATACCGTTTTGTGATAGGCCTGAGTATCAAACTCGTGCCCGTTTTTGCAAGCACATTTTGGCCAATTGGTTTTTGCTACCAATATAATATTGCTGTTGTTTCTGAAGGGCGCTCTTAACACAATACTTGTAAAGTTCACATCGTACATCTCACATGAACTAAATTTTATAATTCCATCCTTGTCAACTCGTGGAATGGCTAGCTCAAGTCTGGCTTCAAGAGGAACAGTATCCAACTCCGGAACCTTACACCAATGATCTGGGGTAATAGTTATCAAAATCTGACTGTAATATATGGCAGCAAGAGTAGGGGACAGTACCCCAGCAAGCAGAATGCAAAGACGCTTCTGAAAAGGGCCAAAATCCCCCACTTTGGATAACACCTTTGTTTCAAAGGTCATGCTATCATCAGAGTATAGTTGTAATTACTATAAAATCACATTTGGTATCAACGGTATTATTAAGTTTAAAACAAAACTGAAATTATATCAAGGTGGAGAAAGAACTCTGGCTAAAAGAAAACCTCCAGCATTCATTTTAACGCTAGATGACTTCGGCCTTCTTGTTCTAACACTCATATCCAAAAAAGGATTATTTTGAAGTTTTGGTTATAGTTTGAATTTAATGATTTAATGTTATCTAACTTCGAACTCATTCTGTTAGCATAGTTAGAAGCGTCTGTGGTGAAATACAAAAAACAAAAACAATATTCACACATCACTCGGAATCACTGAAATATTTCCTATCGAACGTTCGCAAAGAATTGTGAACATCGAGTTTCCTAAACTCCGAGAAATTAATAAAACGATTGTTAAGTTGATAAGACTTAAATAGTATTAAACAACATTCAGACTACCAATAACACCCTATTAGCCTGATAAGTCTGACTGAATGAGACTGCTAGGTTAGTTCAGTAACTTACGCAAGAATCATTTATTTAAACAGATCACACTTCACAAGGTAACAGCATGACTATTCAGAAAAGCTAGCAATGTATTACACAATATAATATAGTGCTTGTGTACTAATATATATTTACTGATTATTTGTTTTCTAGTGAAAGTGTGGTCAAATGTAATATCTTAATATATAATGTAGGATTGGAAAAATGTTCTCAGTTATCTTCTTCTCGCCTTCAATTTTGCAATTTGATCTTTTTTTATATAATAGCAACACGAATCTATATACCAACGTATATAACATTTATTGTATAGCACATAAAATAACTTTTCATACGTCTGTTTTACGGGTGATTCTACTGGTTATACTATTTCACAATTAAAGGTTTTGTTGAATAAATTAATTATCTAATCTCTCTTTTATCAGTGATAATCAACTGGGAAATAAATGAACCTCATCTCTTAGGAGATTAATTTAATTACAATTTATTTAGAAACAATAATAAAAACATAATTACCAAGATTATGAAACATATTTTTGATAGTAATGCACGTAAGTATCGTACTTTTGACAATAATTCTTCTATAAATCTAAACGAATTAGAAAACAATCGTAATAGTTCAAAGCTAATTTGTATAAAGCTACTTTAGCCAAGCGTTTTCGACGGATGATAACAGAAGTTTAAAGACAAATAGAACTTAATCCAATATTATGAAATATTTGGTTGTGTATTATCCTCGAATCATGGTTTCAAGTTTTTACATCACTATACTACGACAAATATGATCCATACTGGTGCGTTTTAAATTTTACGTATAGGTACATTCATATTCTGTGAAATTAAGTTCATTCCCTCAGGAAAGTACTTGTGAAAATAAAATGAAAAATTATGTATGAAGCATTTATGTCTTAACATAATGAATAACAGTAAGGCTAAATATTGATTTTTTTTTCAATATTAATTCTGAACTAATCAATTATGAGAGATTCCTAATTACCGAGAGCTCGTTAGTCATCATTATTAATTTACTGATCTATTATTTCAAGTGTATACATTTTTATTCTGGAAGATTTGAGAATCAGCAGAAACTATATCTTTAATACTGACAAATTTCAAACTAATTTGTAAACACACTTATGCACACTCACACTAAGTGAAACAAAAGAACTAAAAGTTGATATTCCAGAAAGTATATTTTAGTTTCACTCTTTGCTAAGCTGGGTTCATGCAGGAACGACAAGCACGGTTATTTCACGGTTTGTGCTGCTACATAATAAGGAAGAAATAAGAGGTGATAACTTTAGATTGCACTACATTGGATCATAGTATAGATTATTAATTAATACATGTATTTCGCAAGATAAGTGTAAGATATAGATAAGATTTTTGGAGCGGTTTAATTTGCTAATAACGCGTACCAGTATGCTTCCTAAATCAAAGCATATGTCATGATGACTTTGATACTTTGCCAATTTTGTAAAGTCATGCTTATCGAGTTCTGGTGGCACCACCACCAGAAGACATCCACACATTTTTAAAATCCGTATATTTTTTTTATCAATTATGTGTTGTTAATGTTCTACTTCTAATGATAGTGTAGTTAGATATCATTAAAGATACATGTAACTTGTTTTTCAGCACAAAAGTTTTTCTTTTCATTTGAAACAAGGTTAATGGAAGTCAATTATAACATTTTGTAGAAAGATTTATTGCGAAAGAATTTAATTTCAACTTTCTCTTCATTAGAAATATAATATCTTGTTTCTAAAAATTTAAACTGCACAGAAACCGCTCAAAATTTACTTTTATCAGACAAATATATTGAATAAACAGCTGAAGATCATTCATTATTACAACAGGTAAACTACAAAAACAGAAAGATGCGGAATTATTATCACACCCGCTAACCTGAAAAAAATAAGAAAACCAAGCTATTATCATAACAGAAAAAAGCAGCTAACGACGAACCATCATTATAGCAGACAAATACAGTCTTGGCCAAAATGTTTGCATATTTTGTAACAAATAAGATCCTTATTATTAGATGAAATACAAATACATTTAGCACCTAGAAACCGGATTTCGATATCGGTGATGGGCAGAGCACAGATAGCACAAACAAACATTTAACACTGTCAAACTGGGAAATGCATGTTATATTAAACATCTACATATGTAATTTATATAATGAGACAAATTCTATGGACATCATGAACGATTTATTAGAAGAGTAAACAATTTTATCAGACACCTGTAGAAAGATGTGTAATTCACCATTTCACCTATCATAGCAAAACCTTACCAAAATCTGTATAATGAAAATATATAACATCCAATTATTATAAATAGTGCCTGTAACCTTATATCAGTTCATATTAAACACTCAGCACTTGGTTGGTCCTCTAATAACTTCCACAAGGCGACGTGGCATGGTGTCGATGAGGTTATTGATATAATCCGCTATGATTTCATTCCAACTTGTCACTAAAAGGCGTTGAAACACATCTACAATAGCTGTTTTGGGGCTCCATTCTACACAACAGTTTTCATTGGGATTACAAACTGGAGACTTTACTGGCCATGACATCCTTCTGATCAAAATAATCCCATACAATACACGCAATGTGGGCTGTGGCATTGTCATCCTGGAACACAAAGCTATTGCCAAATCTTGCCCTAGCATGTGGCAAAAATATTGTCTTCCATGCGATGCCTGTAGGAGGCGTCATTGGCGTTTCCCTGGAAGATATGAAGAACAGTTTTTTCACCATGACGAATAGCTGCCCAAACATGTACTGCACCACCTCCTGTATGTTCCCTGTGAGAAAGACAGTCACCTCTCATCTGTTCTCCAGGTAAACGACGAACATGAATCCTGCTAACAACTTTAACAAGCCAGAAACTGGATTCATCTGAAAAGATGATATGAAAATATTGTTGTTGTTGTTTTTCTAAAATTGATGAGTTCAGATGTAAAATAACTTTACAGTTTCTTACCGAAGGCAAGAATAAACAGAATAATTTTCATTCCAAACTATAAACCAAATATTTCTGAACTCGAGTAATTTGGAAGATTATTATTGTGATGCTGTTAACAAACTTTTAACAAAAATTACTGACTTTGAAGCAAGACGATGTGGATGGGCCTTAGCAAGCATAATGTGTTTAGAATTTCTGATCAATAAATATAATCCATTAAAAGATTCATCATATATCGAATTACCTAAAAAGATACAAGATAAAATATCTGTGTTAAATATTAAAAATAAAGATAAAGAATGTCTCATGTATTGTATATCAGCATATTTTAATACAGTAGATAGAAAAATCACAATCCAGAGTGAGTTAATAAATATAATAAAGCAGAACAACTGAAAGATATTAAAGAAGAACTTTAAAGGATCTGTTTTTATAAATGATATTCCAAAATTTGAAAGGACGATTAATACATCGGTAAATGTCTACAGTTATGATGAAGACTGTATTTATTATTTTTGAGTATAATTAAAAAATGCACAAGACTGACATGTTACTCTTTTATATATGAAAGATAAAACTAATATGTAAGTAAGTTTGAGGAGTTGCAACGCTAAAATCCGAGGTTCGATTCTCCACGGTTGACACAGCAGATAGCACAATGTGGCTTTGCTCCAAAGCAAACAAACAAATAAATCTAATGCACATTATTGTCGTATCAAAGATATTTTTCGAGTAACTTAAAGTCAATTGATAAATAATAGAATAAAAATATATATCTATGTGATTGATGTTTGCAGTATTTTTATTCAGAACTCAGATTGAAGAAACACGAAGAAGACTGTGAGACAAAAGAAGCTGTGAAGACTGAAATCCCCTTAAAGTATTCAGTTATAAAATTTAAGAATATAAGGTAACCATAACCAAATTCAATTGTAAGACATATGGAGATACACCAATAAGTGTTGAAAAGAAAGTTCACGAGCATCATCATTTAACTGGAAAATATAGTGGACCTGCACACGAAAGTTTTAATCTATTGTATAGAAATTATTCATTCATACCATTGTTTATTCATGATATTATTGCATATGGGAGTCTTCTGTTTATCAATGAATTAGACTGAGATAATAAAGAAATTGATGTAAAACGTCTGTACTTATGTTATATGGCTTCCTTTTCTAAATGTAATTAAATCCAATTACCACTAAAAAAAAACATGTTACAATATATTGAACAAATGCGATACATTGGACAATGAGTACAACCATGCTTAAAACGTTTGGAAAGAGTTTAAGCTACAAAAAATAGGAGAATATCCTGATCATTAGGTTATAACTGATGTTCCGATTTTTGTTGATATCTTTCGAGAACTTTGAAAAAATATGAATTAAATTATGCTTGGTACTACACAACACTTGGTCTATCATGGGATGCAATGTTAAAAAATACTAATATTGAATTAGAATTATTGACTAACTGTAATATGATTTTAATCCTTGAGAAATGTTGAGGTGGAGATATATCTCAGTGTTGTTATCTGACGATATAAAAGCTACTGTGTGTTACGTCACTTCACGTTCTATTTATCTTGATTTCTCGAAATAGGAGGAGTCATAAAAGCCAAAATACATTTATCCAGATAGAATAGATCGATTAATATCTGTCCATTACGATTTTAGTGACGGGGGTTCAACATGGCCGTGAAACCTTATAAGTGTAGTGAGTGTTGGTTTAATAAGGCTTAAGTGTATTTTAGTGACAGATTTTCTTGTAGGCAGATTTTGTTAAACAAGACCGATGTCTGTAGGTTTACTTTCTTCTTAGAATTCTTCTCAAGAAGTCGATAAGCCGTCTTAACGTTGTTAGAACAACTTTTACCCGAGAATGCCTCACCAAGAGTTTTGGCTCAACAGATTGCAGTTAACTGTGAAAAGTGGCAGGAAGAAAATGGTATCCAGAAGTTGCCCTGGCCGAGCCAATCTCCTGACATGAACCCCATCGAAAACCTTTGGGCCATACTCGGCAAGTCAAGAAACAACAA
>NW_013665624.1:1499673-1506191 GCF_000517525.1 Limulus polyphemus
GAAAATTTGGTGTCTATTTACTTGTGACCGCGCTGTGTATATTTGGTGTATTTCTGTATATGTATGTCTAGATATGTGTGTGCGCGCGCTTGTATATATATATATTGTTACGACAGTGTAAGTCACGTGACGCTAGTAACACGTCATGATATTCTAGAAGGATCATGTCTGTTTGTGGCAACTCTGGTCTTTTCTACGCGCCCTCTATTCTTGTATATAAGTGCGCCAGATAAAGCGAAATTAATTAACCGGAATTGGATATCGTTGAATTTGTGATTTTGTAATGACTGCTATTTTAAACGATTATTTTTTTACCATTTGAACAATCATTAAAATATTTTCTATCATTTGATGTAATAAATGATCTATTCTAAAACAGCGGAATAGTTCAACAAAACAAAATGCTTTTAGCATAACTGATGTAAATAACTATAATATTTCAAAGAAATATCTATTACTATATTATTGTATTATATAGAAGATACCTTGATGATGCCTTTTTACTCTTTCACAACACTGATCACGCCAAAAAGTTTTTAGAATACCTAAACTACCAATCTCCATTTATAAATGTTACATATGACATGGAAGAAAACAATAACTTATCTTTTCTAAACATCCAAGTAAACAATCTCAATATCAATTATGTATGAAAACGAAGAACTACTCTGTTTAAAAGCTCTGTTAACGATTATTTTTGTCACCATATACATGAAATCATCAACAAGATATATATTGGGTAAACGTTTTTATAAAAAGTAATTATGATAAGATGAAAGAAAATAATGCTTTAGATCTTGATGTTTATTCAGTGGAAGATATGGAAAAACTTACTAATAGTATAAAATGTTTTTTTTTATTATATTAGTATTTTTTTATGTTCACACGTAGATTTTTTTTCTTTTTCGAAAACAGGTACACTTCACCCAGCTGAGTATCTCTACTTTTTTTTTGAGAATTTCACCCTTGAGTAGAATTGTTAAAAAATAATCCATATTTAAACCTACAAGCTACTTTTTATTGGATAAATGCTCATATTGATAACGTTTTCAACTAATTAAGTTAAAATCAATTTGAGCATTTTATGTTTTTAACGATTTTGGACTGTGTTCTTCCAAAAGGGCAAAAATCATTTATGGTGAACATATAGACTTTCTGCTATATTTTGGTTTATTAATTCAAAAAATGCAAGATGCTAAAAAACACCAAATAATAGCCCATGCTCCCAAAGTGGGGGCATAATCTCGATACCTTTAAGTGTGGATGTGACCTGTCATTTTTGAAGTTTTTTTAGCAATTTTCAGTTAGTTTTTAATGAATTTTGACTATTTGTTGTTGTTTTTAATAAATTTGGGTTATTGTTAATGGTTTTGGCCTATTATGCGTCTTTGTGAGACTTTTCTTTTAACTCTGTGAAATGCTGTATTGTTCTAACTACAATGAGCTACACTGGAAACCATTGAGTTGTCTGGACGTTCACTGTAAAATAAAAATTTATATTAATTTACTGTAAAACGATTGGCAGTTGAACTATCAGACCTTTTACCGTAAAAATAAGTTCAAAACTTTAAACTAATGCACGATGTCTGCTGTTAAATTCGCAACAATTCACCGTTCATTTTACTGTTTTAATCCGTATTTTGCGTATTTTTAATGTTATTCTACAAGGGAATACCCTTAAATTAACGATTATTCTACATAAAATAATTGCTTTATCATGTACTTCAATATATTTTTCATAGTCATTCCACAAATAAATGCTTTTAACTTAATGTTTAGTCCACTTAAAATATATATTTATGTATGTATTTCTATTATTCCTTCACAGTCGATCTGCAAAAAAATATTTTAAAACTAATTGTTAATCCACACACAGTTCCACACAGAAACACTTTTAAATAGTTTATCCACATAAAATAACTTTAATACACACACACACACACACACACACATATATATAAACATAAATTTCGATCATTCAGTTGCATGGTAAAGAAATTGCTATTGTGTATAGAAATGAAGGTTTAGATATCGTACCTCACAGTTAATTTCAAGAAATTCCGTCTTTTGTTGTCAATTTTTTCTTTAAACGGTTTCACATTGAATTCAGTGAATATGGCAGTGTTTTGAAAAAATGGTTATACATATTAAAACAACTTTCAGTAAACTTAAAGTATATGTTTATTTGTATTATATTTTTCACGTTATTTTAATGTTTTTACTATACTTTAGAACACGGTTTTTAACATTGAAAACTGACGGTTAATTGTATGTATATATATTTTTTTACAGTGTTGGTCATGGAATGTGCATAATGTTTCACTGAATATCAAAATCTATGGTTGTTGATTAGGTTGAGATAGATGTGTATTTAATTGAGCTATCAATTATTCAGTGAAGTTGAAATTTTTCATTTTGTGTTATATTGGAAATATCTGTGGCTAAAACAATCACGGGACTTCATTTGTAATTATTTTGGTGTTACATTAATTTAAGAATCGTGTTTATTCAGTAAAATTATCTCTGAAGCTTACTTGTGTGCAACTTCACGAGAGGTCTAGTGTAGCTTTACTATGAAGTGCTCTCCCTCAAAGAAGTCTACCTTTTCTGGACACAATTATTGTGTTGAATGCTTGTTTAACGGTCATTCACGACGCTTTCTACGTAATTTCGAGCTCATTTTTATTTCAACATTATAATATCCATCATAGAATAGAAAAGAAAAACTCTGTCAACAAAAATTTAATGTCGCTTATCGGGCCTCAGATATTCTTCGAGAAATACCATTGCATATAATACACTAGTCTTAAACCTTTTCTATAGACACACAGTCCAAAACCAAAATTCACTAAAAAATCACTCACACAGGCCTCGAATTCCCCTGGAATTCTGCCCATGAATTCAAACAAAAAAAATTCAATATACTAAAAAGAACCTTATAAACAGTTTCAAAACGTTGCTCAACTGACAACGAAGATGAAGAAATCAACCATATAAAGCAACCCTTTATTCACACCAACAAATTTCCACCAAGTATTGTCGAAAATTTTTCACACAACCACCAGAACAAAAACGTCAAACTCAATTCACAAACAAAATTTACACTAATACACCAAACAACAACCAACATTACACCGCAGTTTACCATCAAAATAATTCACACTTGGAGAAAATTTGCCATTAAACATAAACTTCTTGTCGTCTTCAAATTCACTCAAAAATTCGGACTTAAATTAAAGCCATTACTAAATACAAATTACATAGATTTACACAATACCAACGTTGCATATAAAATAATGTGCAATAATTGTCCAGAATTCTACATCGGAGAAACTAGAAGAAAATTGGAAACCAGATTCACCGAGCGTAATAAAAAAAATCTTTCATATTACCATCATTACAACTCAAAAATCCACAATATGTCTATACAAAACACTGTAATTTTGGACAAACATCAACAAAAGAAAAATAACAGAAACTATTTAATTAAATAAAACAGCCCCAATCTAAACCAAAAAATCCGGTGTACCAAGAAACCTTTAGTGAGCTGTCAAGCAATCTCCTGTTATGTGACCTCTTTGTTTCATACTGTATATATACATATTCATGTTTATCTGTAAACTACTTGTACCCGAGGATGATATGATATTGTTGAAACGGTGTACATTTATAATAAAGTTTTCTTCATTACCCAGTTAAGCAATATATTGTACAAGTTGAATGTGTATTATTAATATACCCTAAACGTTTAGATAGGAATGTTATCTACACATTTTTGTGACGAATGAGGAGGTATTGAAAAGGAGAAAGACTTAATACCGATAGTTTCAAAATGAACAAACAAACGTGTATTCACAAAAATAAACGCAATTACAAGGTAAAAACAAAACAAAATAAGGGAAACTCATAAGAGCAACATGAAGACCTTATTTAAAAAGCTTTTATCAGTTCAGTGTGTTGTCCTTTCTGTAAATAACTAAAGTATAAGCCTCAGAATGAAAATAAATTTCTCGGGGAATTAGAATAAAGCCACTAAACTACACATTAAAACAAAACCCAAATGCTTGAACATTTCCATTTAAGGTTTAAATTGTTGTTGTAATTGTAGCAAAATGCTACACAATGGGCTATATGCACTCTGTCTAGTGTCTACCGCATTTTAGTATTGCAAGTCATAAACTAACTAGTGACCCACCAGATGGGACATAATTCATTTAAAAAATTCACTTCACTAGGTAAAAGTCAAAATTATATTGTAAAAACTATTCACACAAGATCCTTCAAGTTAAGAGTAAATTAAACTAAAAAGTTTAAACTTGAGAAGCTACAGAAACACCATTTAACTCTCCTATTATATGTCTTACGGGGGCAAACCTAGCTTTAAGTACGAAAACAAAATAATAAATAAAGTCACGTTTGCACAAGAGACACAGCTTAAAATTTAAAATCTGTGTCTACTAACAGTTAAGCTCTTGGACACAGCTGCCTCTGACTCTTATCTGACTTGTCGAGGGGGAAAGATAAATTTTAATTTCTGTACATCACCTGCTAACTTCATTGCAAGAAAATCAGATAATTGCTAATTAGCGAATTCACATTTTTGCATGCTTTGAAAACAGGGCAAGCTTAAGTAACCTGAACGAATCTGTGCGTTGAAACTAAGGACTCTGAAAAACACGATAATTTTTGAAACAAATTTAACTAAAGGGAGTAGCAGACATATAGTATTGTCCTGTATTACAATATAGAGTATATATTAGTATTATTTGAAAATGATTCAATTGTATAAACAATATATATATATATGCATATATATCCTTTCAATTTAAATTTCAAATTATGGCAATGAAAAGTAAAAACAAAATCTAAATAGAAATTGTGTAAATTTTATTTAAAATACTTAACTAGCATTTTATTAAATCATTTGCAGGTCTCTAGAGTAGCACGTGAAGAAAGCTCATAGACGGAAATGTTTATATATATAAAGGCCCTCAGTGGCAGTGAATATGCAAGCTTAGGACGCTACATATTCACTGTTTCGATACCCATGGTGGGCAGAACACAAATAGTCCCTTGTGTAGCTTTGTGCTTAACAACCAATCCAAAATTTAGATAAGTAAATCAGAAACTATTTTTTTATATTTTGAGATTAAATCCTTATTACATGGTAAATTGCCCATAAAGGCAATACATAAATTAAATTGAATGGTATAACTGTGTGCTCATATTTTAATAGTGCCCTAAACAAGGGCGTGGCATATATACTATCATAGTAAACTAGAACGACGTCCGCGTTCTATTCTATTTGCCGATTAGTACTAGTGGGGCGCCATCTTGCTGTGGTAATTGCTCTTAGTTACGACGCAAGTAGCATGAACAAATGTAATGGAGTAAATATACATCAAGATGTTAAGACCTAAATAAACTTCCTGTGCTGTGAACATAACACATTACAATGGATGTGGTATGCATATTTTGTAATTGTGCAATGAAATAATAATATACATTAATAACATTCTGCTCTTACTGTACCGTGGCATGTAAATTCCAGATGGTATAGATGTACCAAAGATATAAAGAAAATGTTTGGAAAAAATTCTGTATTTATAGAACTTTATACAATGCCGTATGTATTGTAATATCATTTTAGAAATAAATTTAATATTCAAAATAGCACTTTTTTATCTGCTTTTGTGTATTTATTCGACTTGTTGGTAACGATTTCGTTTCATGAATATGATAGAAATTTGGCATATGTGCGAGGCCAAGCAATTCATGAAGAAGTAAATCTAAAAATATTATATGTAGATCTATGCTATGGAAATAATTTGATACTGGAATTATGACTTGTCAGTGTATTGTTGGCTATTTATCTTGGATATTTAAAGTTAAACGTATATCATATTACTGATATTAGTAGTATAGTATAGTACAGCGCAATATGATATTCGCAGTTCTCTATTGCCTTAACTAATTGTATTTTGTTCTAATTTCGTTTCCTGTAGTGCGCGAATTTGATTGTGGTACATGGATTACTACTTCATGTAATATTGTGCATGTTACGTATTGTAAAAACTTTTAAAAAAGGAAGTAAATGTAGGGATGGCTATTACCAATCCTTCAAAAAAGAATGCAAACAAATGGTACGGATGGCATTTGCATCATCCCTACATAATAGCACCGACACACGGTGTAGTAGAATGTTAATAGAAAAAAAATAGGATCAATTAAACTGAATTGTGATTTAATAGATATATATATATTGCTATATTATAATCCTTGTCGGTGTCATTATGTAGGGATGGTGCAAGTGCCATCCCCACTATCTTGTTTGCATTATTTTTGAAGGATTGATATTAGCCATCCCTACACTTACTTCCATTTTTTAAGTTTTTTTTCTTTACTTGTTTGTTTTATTTTAATGCAGTGTTTCAATAGACATAGAAAGGTTGTATTTATAACCAGTTCTAAACACAATGAGGTTCCAACTTTAATATTTATTGTTTATCTATTATTGG
>NW_013665624.1:1506259-1521899 GCF_000517525.1 Limulus polyphemus
ACAATGGTACGGTACCTAACTTTAATTATTTATTTGTTTATCTATTATTGGCTGGTAATTAATATTCCATCCTGTACCTAAGTCTTTTTAAAGGAACACCAAATTTCTAGTAAAACACTTACGTCAAGAGATGATGATAACATCGTTACACTAGAACTATGATTTTTTATATTACTACTAGTAATTAATAATACTTATAAAAGCTGATACTTCGTTTGAAATTATGTCACCTCAGTGAAATTGTTTGACACTGTTGTTTTGGTTTCTGGGTTATTATGTAATAAAAAAGAAGCAGCAGAATTAAGAACAAGAAATTCAAACTTTTTTGCTATGATATTTACAAGACATTGCCAGAAATTGTGACTCAGTCATTACATAAGTAATATTATTATTATATAAGGAAACACTGTATAGTATTGTAAAGTTCTGATGACCGATTCAGGAGATATTTAAAATAACATTTCTATGAACAATCCGGACCACCATTATATAGGCAGTGCTACCGTCTGCCTGACAAGTAATGAATTTCCTTCCGGATTGAAATTTTGGAAAGAATACTTTGTGAGATCTTATAGGTTCCCAAATAATAATACCAGGATCTTGTAGAAGATGTTGTTATTCAGGATTCAGTAAATATCATAGGCTCCATAAAATTAAACTCATCCTACAAGAAATGTATTCTCATGATTATTCTCGGGATTGATTCAATCCTGTAGGCTCTTTTGAAAGTTATTTCTTGAATATGATAAAATAGTACTAGAGTACTATTAAAAATAGGAGACATACTTTGGGCAAGGTAAATTATTTATTGTATTTATTTAACATGTGCTGGGGCAGTTACTGTGTTCATTAAAAAAAAAAATCATAGTAACTGAGCGTTAAGTCCGAAAGCTTATAACGCTAAAAACCAGGTTTTAATACCCATAGTTTGCCCAGCACAGGTAGGCAATTGTGTGACTTTGTGTTTAACAACTAACAAACAAACAAGTAAGTGAAAATATAGTTCTTGGTTATGGAATTAAACCTTAAAAATTTAAATAAAAATGCATATTATTAGAGTACCAAGATCATGAGAGCTGAAACCATATTGTTACCATTCGGATTATTATTATTATAAATTGATTTGGCTGACGCCTTTCCATGGCGACTTTCAAGGTTTCCAAGTGGGTTTATCAAAATACAATGCGATACTATCTGTATATACAATGAAATAAGTTACTTACAATAGTGACACAAAGTAGCAAACAATACATCCCATAATAAATTCACTACAGGGAACAACAACAGAATAAAGTGAAATTCATTAAATGATATTGCAAGGGTAAATGTAAAGGTAGAGACTGTCCAATAGAAATAATAAATTAAAGCTACTCAACAGTCCTAAAGACTTTTTCAATTTTTGTTGTTGTAACAATGCAAAATAATACTCATATTTAAGAAATTACATAGAAAACAAATACATTGTCAATGAAGGATAACGAATATATAAATATTATAAGAATGAGTATGAAAAGGGAACCGACTACAAGGCTGAAAGAAAAATGATACCATGCTGAACCCAAAAGTAAATCCATCATTAGGTAAAAATATACAGGGTGGTCCAAAATTATCTTTCCTATTTTAAAAATTTGTTTGTAATTAAGCACAAAGCTACACAATGGGCTATCTGTGCTCTGCTCACCACGAGTGAATTAATAATTAAATAAATACAACCATGCAGTTTTCAATACCTTGTAGCCCAACTCAAACAGTTTATTGTCATGTTTTGTGTTTTTTCACACCAGTGAGTAATGCTACCCCGTAAAATGACAACTGTGTAAGAAAAGGCTTAATGCGGTGGATTGGCCGGGTTGGGCCAATTCCATAGACTCCATGTTCACCAGACATCACTCCATTAGACTTCTTTTTTGGGGGTATGTTAAGGACATCGTGTATCTCCCACCTATAGTAAATATCACAGAGTTAAAGACCAGGATAATGGATGGCATCTCCACTATAACTGTGGAGATGCTGAGGCAACGTGGACTGAAATCGAATACCAGTTAGACGTGCTGAGAGCCACTAATGATGCACACGTAGAAGTCTAGTGACGTACTGAGGTAATACTGAGAGCTTATGATGCTTATTTATCAAAAGAACTCAACTGTTGGTACTATATAAAAGGTTTCTATTAACTCTTATTACTTTTTTGTTTTTCAACATACTTTTTGGGGGGTCTTGAGACCACTTATGATCGTTAGGACACATTAGATGTGTCCTATCTTTGATTCTCGAGCATATTTAACTAGTGACGCCCATCTCTTCTTCAGGTAGCTGTTCCTAATGTTACGACAGCGGATGTCACGTGACGCTGGTGGCTTGCGTGAGGAGTTTCTCGAATTATCGGGAAAGTCCGCGAATGTTGGAGATGCCTCTTCGTTAGTATATAAGCCAGCGGGGACATAGGTTGTGAATCGCTGTGATTTATAGCGTGTATTATAAAATGTGTTAAGTTTAAATTGACGAGAAACGTACTGATTGTGGAACTACTGTGTACTAAAAGTTTGTATCCAGGAAGAATAAACTGGTTTAATCAAGAAAGGACATGTATCGCTGAAGATCGTCGGAAAGAATTTCTACCAGAAAGAAACAAACAAGCAGATACGTAACACTAATTTATCAGCCAGTTAACACCATCCTCCGCCAACTTTTGGGCTACTCTTTTACCATTGAATAGTTGGATTGATCGTAATACTATAACGACCCTAGGGCTGAAAAGGCGCGCATGTTCAACGACGGGGACTCAAACCCGAGACCTGCAGATTGCGAGTGAAACGCTCTAACCACCAGGCCTTGCCAGACCCCACGTAAAAGCCTTACAAGTTATTAAAACCATCAAATAACTCGTTCACCAGAAATTTAATATCTATCTTCAAATATATGATTGAGAAGAAATAAATTATTGCTTTAAGAAGGTTTTATAAAAAGGAAGAGTATATTTAAAAATTAATGTTAATGGACTGCACGTGTCTTGGAAGTTTTTGGATGATGGTTGGAGCAGCTCGAAATGTCACCCAAAAACTTTCAAGACAGATGCAGTCCATTAACAATACCTTTCAAGAAACAAATTTAAAAAAGGGTAAATTCAAGTAACGTACGATCTTCTTAGCCAGCTGAAAACGTTATTTTAAAACGAAATGTAGCTGTTTTTTGTTTGTTTTTAGTGATTATGTGAGTCCAGAAAAATCTCTTTATATTACTTTTTTATTTCAATGACATGATTCTTATATGTTAAAGAAACAATAAACTTACAAGTTATTTATTTATTTTATTTTTCGAAATGCAAGGATATTAAAGTCACGTGCGTCGAATGGTATGGTAGCATTTATAGTTGACGTATGCCAAGGTTTTCATGCAGCAACAGTCAAGATTTTTGTAGATCTCTTAATGATATTGTTTTGTTTTTCTAAATCACATAACGTTGTACGGATTATATTTAAAATATCCAAACTGACTGAAACATGATAAAAGCTATTCTTGTTTTCAATAATCATGGTAAACCTAGACTTACAAAGTTTTACTATCATTATGTGAGTATCTGATTCTTACTCTTACTTTTATTGGATTGTGTTTCAAAAGTTACTGTCTGAAGTGTAAACGCCGAAAGCTGGTCAATCACTGGAAACAAATAGGCATTAAATTTGTGATAAAAATCTCTCAACCGGCAGATATTTCTTTTAATTCGTTAATTTAATTTTACGTGATTTTTTTTATTACAAGTTTTACTACGTTTTAGGCTTATCGATATCATGTATCAACATCTTTACGTTGAATAGGCTTAAGTTAAATAATAGAATTAAAAATGTAAATTACTGTCCAAGCATATAAATTATAACATAAGTTATAACAACTGGTCCAAAAAATTTTATATTTTCACCCAAACTCAGTTGCTAGCAACTTATAATATTAATTATCAAAAAACGTTTCAAGTTCAGTTTGTAAAATTTCGAAATCAGTAATACTAATACTACAAGTTGAACTATAATATAATAACACCTACTAATACTATATAAGTGACAAGAGACCATTTAATCTTTCAAAGTTTTATTTTGGAAGAAATCATTGAATACTTTTCCCATATGTGCTTATCTCCACCATAACTGATACTGCATATAGAAAGTCAGTTTATAAGCTAAGCAACCAGTTAACAAGAAAAATAAAACTGTTAACTGGAGCCCAGCATGTATTTCCCAAATTTCCAATTTTATTCTATCAATTGGTTTTCTATTGTGATCTTAAATAAAGTTCATTTGTTACCCTTCTTTTCTTAAGAGAAAACAAAAGTTTTAACTTATCCCCATAAGATAACCCTTCTGTCTCCAAAATTATACTTGTAGCCCCCCGCTGGACTATTTTAACAAATCAGTAACTTTACTTATATAAGAAGACCATGACTGAACACAGTATTCCAAATGAATTTTAGTGTAACTAGTGGATTGTATAAAGAGGTAATTATGTATTTTCACTTGTAATCAGTTTATATCTGCTCAAATTCTGTGAGCTTTACTACTAGCAACAGAGCACTACATTGATGGTTTTAGTGACTTATACACCCCTATGCCAAGATTCTTTTCTTCAGTTATGTTACTGAATTGGTCCCAATTTATATTAAATGTGAGACCCTAATTATGATAACCTGGTGACTCCAAATTTTGGGGGCAGTGTGGCCTAGTGACTTTGTGCTGTCAAGTTGTAGTTGATGGTTGTGAGTTTCACCTCATACTGTTATTGCCTTGACCAAGACACTTTACCCAATTCTTCCAGTCTACCCAGCTGTTAGCTGGGGGTTAACCTGTAATAGATGGGCATCCCATTCAGGAAGAATGCATCACAATGTCATCTGCTTCTGCCACTTCAAGCTGGAGATTGAAAGCACTGGTCCTTTGTCCCTTACAAGGCACTGCACAGATTTATCGTTCTGTAGTACTTAAACATCATCAATACAGTTAGAAATACCAAAGAGTTTAATCTCATAAGTAAACTTGACTAATCATTATTATGAATATCATTAATTAAGGCTCAATCATTTAAACATGGGGCACTCCACTAATCACAAGAGTTCAGTTTTACTGGACTGTGTTAATAACTATTTTGCTATCTGTTATTCAAACATTTTACAATCCCATTTACTAGTCTTTGTTCAACCTTTTATTGATTGATTTTCTTAGATAATCTTCTGTGTGATACCTTGTCAAAAACATTTTGAAAGTCTAATTACACAAGATCTACACCTTTTTCATTCTATAGGCATGTAACATCCTCAAAAAGAAGAAAGTTAACAGCTTAGTAAGGCCATATTTCTCTAAATTTCACTAAATGATTTTGTAAAGTCTTGTATCATATTGTCTGTATATGTTCTCAGTAAAGAAGTAAGCCTGACTGCCCTATAATTTCCAGGGCGATTCTTATATCCTTTGAAATTAGGAATAACATTTAGCAAAGCTTTCTAAACTTCAGGCACCTGCCCACTGTCTGTTGACCACAAAAAATGAAACATGATCCAAATTATGACAACTCAAGTGCAGTACCTGGCAGTTACTGTAATTAAAGCTCATCTATCAACTATATATATATATCCAACTTACCAATTTTTAAAAATCTTTCCATGATATCTCAATACAGTAAATATAATTGAGGTAAATTAATCTCATAAGAAAACTTTACTAACTTACTAGTAAAGGGTGGGTACGTAGGAACAGCATTGAAAAACCAAATTGTTCCGTATTGTCCATAGATTATTGTATATTATCTTATTATATCCTTACTAATATAAGTAAGAAGAAGCTAACTCCCAAGCACTGACCCCAGAGGTGCACTACCATTATTTTTATATTATTGTTCAAATTAGTGCCAATGTTATTGCGTGGATTGATCCTGAAGTACGCATAACTTAAAACTTCATTTTAAAGTTCAACTTAAACCTAAAAGCGAATTTTTAATGATTTAATTGTTAAAAAACATAAGAACAACAAGGCTGCCCTTGCATACTCACTTTTTGGTAAAGTAAAGACTTGGGTCCACCCTTTACTTTTCTGAAAATTGCTGATTCCACCTCCTCTAAAGTACTTGCCTTCACTACAGCTGATGGCAACTCATTCCATGAGCCAATCACCTGGTAGAAAAAAACAACTGTCTTAACTGGAACCTAGCAATCTTTTCCAAATCTTAAAATGTGACTTCTTACCCTATCATCTTCAGAATGAAATTAGAGCCTTTTATCATAATAATCACCACAACTTCAATAAATCTCTTATTCATCTTTTCTCAAGTGAAAATAAATTAAAAGATCCTATTCTATCCTCATAAATTAACCCTTTTATCACTTCAATCATTCTATTAGACCAATAATTTGATCAGTATCCTTTCTTAGATAGACTAAGACTATAGAGACTATTCCAAATGAGGCATAACTAGTAATTTAACAATATGATACCTGTTGGTCCATCTCGGCTGTCCCGTCCTTGAAACTAAACTAAAACTATTAAATGAATAAATAAATAAAATACTCTTAAAGCCAGCCCTTATCATCTGTATAGTTATCAAGCTTTCTCATAAACTCACTTAAATTTACTGCCTCCACAACATCCAAAGGCTAACCCCCATGTCAGAAAAATAAAACTGTCTTAGCTGAAGATGACTCCTACCCTGCCAAAATGTATATTTGTGTCCAATAGTCCTACCAATATCACCATGAACTATGAAAAAGATTATGCATCATCACTGTCAGTTCCCTTTATAATCTTAAACACCTAAATCGGATCCCCTCTAACTCTTCTTTTTGTCAAGAGAAAACAGTTTCAAATATCTTAACCTCTCTTCGTATGACAACCCTTCCATCCCAGGCACCATTCTAGTAGTTCTCCTCTGAACCCTTTCCAACAATTCAATGTCTTTCATAAGGTAAGGAGCCCAAGACTGAACACAATACTCCAAATGTGGCCTAACCAGTGACCTGTAAGTTGAAATTATAACCTCTTTAGACTTTTATTCAATATTTCTGTAGATACAATATAAAATCATATTTGCCCTACCACAACTTAGAAGACTTAAGAGACTGAACACCCATTACACCATACGGACTTATTTACATGTGCTGCAAAAAAGTTTGGGACATTAAAAGTGTGCTGCAAGCTAAAAGAAGTTTGGGAAGCACTGCTCTAAGCTTCCCAATTCATAACAAGCTCGGGATTAAGGCATTCATCTTGTTTCCATCTATCAACTGTTCAAGATGAGGAATACTACTTAAATGTTCATTAGTAAAAAATGAATAAAAAAACAAGTTAATAACCCAATCATCTCATATTCATCAGTCACAAGCCTTCCTTTATCATCCCTCAAGGGATCTTGATGTAATGATTGATCAGTCTCTTAAGCCATCTAAGTAGTGTGTTGTTATTAGTTGTAGGGTAAATAGGATTTTAGATTATATCTATAGAAATACTGAATACAAGTCTAAAGAGGTTATAATTTGTATAGAAAGATAAATTCTGTTGACTTGTAATCAGTATGTCTGTATAAGTATACCTGAGAATACTGTTGGCTTTACTACTAACAACAGAGAACTGCACTGATGGCTTGAGTGGCTTATCCATCACTGCCCAATCCAGATGCTTTTCTTAATTCATGCTGTTGATTCCAATGTACAGTAAACATATAATCCAAATTATGACCACACAAATGTATTACCTTGCACTTGCTATAATTGTTTGTCCAACTCTGCAATCAATCCAGGTCATTTTTTAGTACTTTAACATGATCATACAGTGGGAAATACCAAAGAGTTTAACATGGTCAGCAAACTACTAGTTTACAAATTATGTCCCTATCAATAATATTATTGTTTTTTGACTGGAAAAAGTAACGACTTGTTCTTGTGCTTTGACCAAGAAAATGGATGTTTTTTCTGCAACAAACAACACTATGCAACAAAATTTTCAACTATGTTAAAAGACTTTGCAAAACATCTTATATCATATTTTTAACAATTTTTCCAACTGAATAAATAGAGTTGTTTAAACATTTGTTTAACAACAAGTAAAAGCTTGGAATGGTATATTCTTTCATTGGGGGTGTGTCTTGAGCCAGACTAGTTTCAGAGAATTCCAACTCCTCAGTGACCCTGGACACTCCCACCAATGAAATAACAGACCAAACCAAGCCTTTATAGTAGTGAGGTATCGAAAATCTAAATGGTGTATTAAAGTGTTTTACACTCACAAAAAAGAAACCTATCATTCTATAGGTATTTGAAGTACTTGTAGCATTTCGCCACAATTTAATTCTTCGTATTGTTAGCCTTTTTAGCCGACACTGGGCAGCTGGTGCATAATTGAATAGAGTTGTTTAAACATTGATAGGTTTCTTTTTTGTGAGGGTAAAACACTTAAATACACCATTTAGAATTATTTTGTACATACATCTGACTTGTTTTGAATATATCATTTTAAAACAAATAGATAGTGTGCTGTTCATTTATTCTTTGAATTTATTGCCAGAAAGTTATAGACATCAACTGTAAAAGAATCCCAGCCCTCTTACACTAAAATCCTGACATAAACATTCAAAATGAAAAAAGAATTAAACACTACTCTTGTATTAGCATGCTCAACTCTTGAAGATCCACTTATTTTAGATACAGATGCCAGTTACTTTACAGTGGGAGCAGTGTTATCATACATACAACATGAAAAAGGGCATATGACTGCCTACAATTGCAAGATAATGAATGCAGCAGAAAGCAGGAATTGTACCACTCAGAAAAAGCTATTATGTGTTGTTTAAGCCTTAAGTCCAACTTAGACAAAAGTTTCTATTCCAGACAAATAATGCTATATTGAAGTGACTGGTAAAATTTTGCAATCCAGATTGCAAGATGACTCCAGAAACTTCTGGAGAATAATAATGGCTGGAGACAGCTTGAATGGGTAATGAAGAAAAACTTTAATATAAGTTTAACATAACAGCAAATGTACAACGTTTCGACAAGTAGTCCACATACCAGCCCACACAATGTTTTCCAGAAGGTAATTCAACTGGGTGGCTAATGACATAGAGATATGATGAATCTAGTGAGATGTGATATGCAAAACATTCCTCTCCTGTAATAATAATCCATTATAGGCCATATGAATCAATTTACAAAGCCACCTCATTAGGGTAATGGGCAGTGCCGGATTAACTAACTAGCAAAAGTAGCATATGCTACTGGCCCGCATTTTCAAGGGTCCCACGCTAAATGCTTGCAAGCTATTTCTGCACTTGCTCTATTACTATAGTACTATACTGCCTTTAACTTTTATGAATGAATGGGTGTTTAAGATTAGCAATTTTAGTGGAGATTTCTCACGTGACCTATGCAGTGACCTATGTTTCTTGCCATGATATTATGGTACACTATGTCACATGATGTAAACAACTGCAACCTTTTGTCATTTTTCACTAGTCTCTGTTAATACCGCTACTTAGATTTTGTAATATAAACTGTTGATATCGTCTTGGCTTGCCAAATCAAACCTTTTCATTTCCTGAAGTTCACATGTTTATTTACAAAAACTACTTGTTTTTAAATGCATATTTCATTTAAAATTTTTTTCCATTGGCAATAGCAATGAGCAGTAGAGCTGGAGATATTGGATGTCTAACAAAGCATCTCTACCCAGTAAATCCCAACAACAAATCAGCCAGGAAACCAGAGAAAGAACTGAAGAAGACAATCTGACTGAGGTAGATGTTAGCAAAATCCCCAACACATCCTCAAATTTCTGTGGGGGATTTGTTGACAGGCTTCCGACAAAAGATGGATCAAAGTTAAATACCTCAGGACAGTCATGAGAGTAAGACGAATCCTAGAAAACTGTGATCTGTTTAAAGTGATCACAGGTTTCAATCTAGACCCCCACAGGTCCAAAAGGAGATCCATCTGTTGAGAATTTAAGTATACCTCCTCTTGGTGGTGATAAGAAAAAGCATAGTGTTCTGACAAGGCATAGCTATCCCATCATGTAACTGAGTGGCAAATCTCCTAGCATGAACAGCAAAATCAGGAGAGGGATGAAAAACCAAGTAGTCACTTGCCTTCTTTCCTGCCACAAAGGAAGGAGTAGAGTCAAATGCAATAGGAGAGACCCCCAAAACCTCACAAACCCAAGTAACCAACTGAAGAAAAGGAGCTGGAGGTGGTTGATCCTCTTTTGGGGCTGACCTAGTAAAAGAAGGAGCCGGAAAAAACGAGCCTAAATTATCCCCAGCTGGTCCCGGGTCATGTGCAAAAGCCACCTCAGACCCCCCCATAGAAATACCCTTGGTCTGCATATATGTCTCCATCTTGCAACAGATCATATCACGGACAGCTTCAACAAAGAGTGACCCCTCCCTTGACTGTTGACAAACACCAGATAGCAGAAATGGAAGAAAAGAGATCTGGTTGGCCTTCAGAGTAGAAACATTAATTCAGGAATTGAATTGAATTTTATTAAAGTAATTTATAAATATATACAAAGATATAACCATACTAATGGCAACCACATTCAAAGACGTAACACAAATTGTGAATAATCACAACACTCCTGTTTATAGAAATCCGTGCTTAATCAAGAAAAAGTTATTACATTATCTGAATGAGGTGATCACATACAGTACCTAGATAGAGGGTGCATTGAAGCTGGTGGAGAATTTTGCAAATTTGAATTTGCCAAGGGCATTCAAGTGGGTATAAAATACTGGAGTAAGCATTTTCAATGCTTAGATGGGCAAAGAGTGGAAACCCTAGATATTGAGAAATAGCTATAGTATCAGTGGAGGTATGTATGTTTTGAAAAAAAGCAAACAAGCTGCTTGCAATCACCAGTATATGAGGTCTACTTTGTTTATTTGTGTTTTTCTCTTCAAAGCAGTATTGATAAGCTGTGAAATCAGTGAAACTATTCTGTTGCATCAGAAGTAGTTAACCAGATAATAGATTAGGCCCACATGTCATCTTTTCTTCACTGAAATGCTCATTTTGGAGTGGAAAATAAATTCACGAGTAAATCTCTCTATTTGTTTAATTAAGTTGTATCATTCCACTTGTGACAATGGAACACATTGTATACCACAAACTGAAGTGATGCAAGTGCAATGATCGTCTACATATATCTGGGATAGTATCATATTCCCATTTGTAATTAAAAAACCAACTTGATGACAAAATAAACTCTTTACAGTTACTAGTTAATTAAAGAAATTAGTTTTCTGAAGGTTAAAAAATTATTTACCTGTATTACAAAACAAATAAGAACAACAGTTTTGTTATGTGGAGAGTTGAATACATACTTATTTAAATTAAAACCAAGACATTCATAGTAAACTTCTTTACATTTTCCTTTATGAGTTAAGTGTAATGGCAAGGACTGGTAATGGTTTTTTTTCTTTCAGTTTTTATAAGTATCATAGTGAATGTTTTAGCTTTGATTGATATTAATTTTATCATTGTTGTATATTGCTGATTTGATCACCTTTATACAATTGATGTAATTTATAGTACTATAGCTTCAAAAATCCTGGAGCACATTACAATTTAACAGAACTACTTTCAAATGGATGATGTGATTAAAAAGTATAAAATATTCTGTAGCAATAGTATGTAAAACATTTGGAAAATTAAATGAAACTGCTCTTAATTCAGTTAAAAGTCCTTTATCTGAAATATCATGAAAACAAAATAAACTTGTACTCTGGATTGTTTTAATATTTTGTGCAATTGAACAGAATATGCATCCTTGTACCAGTCTTCAATTAAATAAAGTAATCTAAAATTACATTTTAAATTAAAGAGGCTCGACCAGGATAAACAAAACTACAAACTCATTTAATTTCTTCACCTATAGTACTAATAAGTTTTGTGACGGAATTATACATATTTAACCTTTCTTCATTCATTTTCCTATTTCTACCTCAACTGCTACAAAGTATGAACTCTCATGGTAATATTTTTTTACATAAAGTCTACCTTAATACCTAAAAAAGTCTACTAATTCCTTATTTTTTTGATAATCAACAGGGCTAATGCTGATAATAAGCTGGAGGATGTAATTTATAAAATGTTTTTTTAATCTACTTCGGAAATGGCAACTCTAACCTCCTTGAAAACTATATATTAAAATAGAACAATACATTTTCTTAAAAATAATATACATATTCTGTTTCTACATAAATGCAATCAGAAATAATAAAATATAATGTAATTACTTTGATTTATAAATATGTGCTATATGTACTTTTGAAGGGTCCCCAAAAGTGTCCTATTTCAAGACGAAATAAAACCAAAATTAAGAGTAACAAATATATTTATTTCTTGCTTCTGAAGTTTATATGTCATGCTGTGCTGTATCCTTCAAAGTGCATAATTCTTCTCATGAGTGATGCTATGCACACATTTTACTGACATCACAACAGTACAAATTGCAACATTAAGCATCTCTCATGTGACATCATTTTAGTTTTATACAAATTAGTTGTTTTAAGAAAAAAAATAAAAGGAAAATATAATAGTTCATTGTTAGTTCATAACCAGTTTATTGTTTTCAACACTAATACTACAATAAAACTTAATTCAATTTGGATCAAAGTGATCTCATATATTTTTATTTCTTTTTTTTTAGTGAGCTATGGCTGATAAAAAACGACCTTCTGAAGCCCAGTACCACAAATGAAAGGCAGAAAAAGCTAAGGAGCAAGCAAAGCAAGCAGGGTTCTTCCTGAAATACCATCATACACAGAAAGCAAATCAAGAACATGAATATGACTGTACTCTTGTTGAAACTATCACTGGGGGAGCTGAATGTGGTGCTCCAACTACAAATGATATAAACTCTAAGACAGAAGTTCCACAAATTAGAGATATTTCTGAAAAACACACAGAGGAAAAAGTGGATGTCAAGAAAAGTGAGAGTACTGCAAAGTCTGCAAAAGAAGATGGTATTGTGCCTGACTTGAATTACAGTAACCAAATGGCCCTACTGTTGCAGTGATAATTTGTGACAGCTTATAATACAAAATGGACCACAGCAGGTTGTATCACATGATTTACCCAATAGAGGAATATACATTATCAGTTACTTCCCTTTTACTGTGAATTATTATTTGGACATCATATAGTTAGCCCCCTTTCTTGCTTACGCCATTTGTAATCCATCGGTCAATAATCATAGTAGTGTTTCCATCTTATTTACGTTGTAAGTAGCATTGTCTCCATCTTATTCACGTCTAATCTGTACTAATGCATTAGCTGAATGTATATGACTGATTATTGTTTGATTCCATTACTCACCTTTTCATATGTATATGTTTCAGATCTCCATCATTCTAGATGTCATAGTTCATGAATAAAGGATATCAAGAAACAGTAGTCCATACTCATTTACCCAAAGACTAAAAAAACAGAAGATTTTCTCCTATACACTACATGAGGAGACTAGCAAATGGTGAAGAAATGTGCCATCAATGGTTGATATATTCAACCTCAACAGATGTGTTTTTTTGTTTTTGCTGTCAGTTGTTCAGCAAAAAAATTGGTGCATCATCCCTACAAGAAACAGGTTCAAAGGACTGGAAGAACATTGGAGCAATTCTTTCTTCACATGAGAGGAATACTGACCATTTAGAAAACTATCAAGCCTGGCATAAACTTGAATTGTGCTTATCTAAAGGAAAATCAATTGATGCTATTAACCAGCAGAAAATTAGACAAGAAGAATAATATTGGCGATACAAATCTTGATTGCTTTGGTCAGAGTTCTGGGCATGCAAAACTTGTCATTCCGCGGTACAAATGAAAAGTTGTACAGTGCTAGCAATGGAAATTTTTTAAAGTTTGTAGAATATCTAGGCCTTTTTGATCCTATCATGAATGAACATTTGCATAGAGTTAAAGATCAAGAAACAATGGTTCACTACCTAGGAAAAGAGCTCCAAAATGAGCTTATACAGCTTCTAGCTGGTGCTATAATGCAGCAAATTTTAACACATACAAACTCAGCCAAATACTATTCAATTATTCTGGACTGCACACCTGATGCAAATGACAATGATTGTATGTTTTGTTGATGTAATCAAACCATCTGATAATGAGATGTATGAGCCTGAAGTTATCATAAGAGAACATTTCTTGGGATTTGTTCCACTACAGTAGACTACAGGTGCCTTTATAGCAGAAACTCTTCTTGAACAGCTTGAGCAAATGGAATTACCAATTGCAAATCTGCATGGTCAAGGTTATGATAATTGGAATAACATGAAAGGCAAAGAAAATGGCATACAAAAGAGAGTCCTAGACATAAACCCACGTGCCTTTTTTGTGCTCTGCAATGCACACTCTTTAAGCTTGGTAGTCAATGATGCTGCTAGGTGTTGTCTGAAAGCAACTAATTTCTTCAATTTGGTTAAACAGATCTATAATTATTTCTCTGCACTGACTAAGCATTGGCAAATTCTAACTAGCCATATGTCAGACTTAGGCATAACTGTTAAGCCATTGAGTGAAACAAGATGGGAGAGTCGGATCGATACTTTGAAACCACTGAGATATCATCTTGGTAATATATATGATGCTTTAATAGAGATATTTAATACAAAAGTATTCTTATCACAAAACCTGACAAAGGTTCTGGTACCGTCATTTTGAATAAAACTGACTATATTGAAAAAATATGTGACATCTTAAATGATGAAACAAAATTCAAAAGGCTAGGCACTGTTTTGCAAAATGATAACCCGGCAAAAATTGAAAACAAGTTACAAAAACACTTATTAAAACTGGTTAAGAAAGGTTTCTTACCACGTGATATTTATGACCAGATTAGGCCTGCAGGCTTACATTATCCCCGCATGTATGGCCTTCCTATAACACACAAAAAGGATGTCTATGATTGGCTCTGCACTACATGAATTAGTGAAGTGGCTTTCGGAAATTTTAGAATAGGTGTTAACCTACTTTTCAGAAAACTGTATTCAAGACTCTTTTTCTTTTGCTACAACCATACAGAACCTTAGTCTTGACCCTAAACAATCGTTTTTGTGCTCCTTCGACATCAGCAACTTGTTTACTAATGTACCCCTGGAAGAAATTATCAAAATTTGTGCAGAAGTTTAGTATCTTCCAATACCTAAGGACCTGTTTATTGAACAGATGAGCAATGTGACAGTTCGATGAAATTCAGCTTTAATGATATCATGTATCAACAGATTGACGGAGTCGCCATGGGTTCTCCTCTTGGACCTGCCTTAGCCAATATTTTCATTTGTTTCCATGAAAAAGAACTATTCAACAAAGTTACCAGACCTGCTGTTTACTTCCGCTATGTAGACGACACATTTGCCATTTTTAAAACTGAACATGAATGTGAGTGTTTCTTACAAGACCTAAACTCGTTGCACTCGACTCTCAAATTTACTTTCAAAAAGGAACAACATAACTTTTTACCATTTTTAGAAGTCTTAGTTTAAAAAGATGACTTTCGTTTTCTCACCAGTATATACAGAAAACCTACCTTTACAGGACAATACACACGATGGGATTCTTTCAGTCCTAAAAGTCGCAAAACGAGCTTTATTGCTACTTTAGTCC
>NW_013665624.1:1522886-1538630 GCF_000517525.1 Limulus polyphemus
GGACACCACCACCAATGAAATAACAGACCAAACCAAGCCTTTATAGTAGCGAGGTATCGAAAATCGAACTGGTGTATTTAAGTGTTTTACACTCACAAAAAAAAGGAATTCTCCAAAACTAATTTGGCTCAAAACACACCCCCAATGAAAGAATAGACCATTCCAAGCTTTTACTTCTTGTTAAACAAATGTTTAAACAACTTTATTTATACAATTACGTACAAGCTGCCCAGTGTCGGCTAACAATACAAAGAATTAAACTGTGGCAAGTTCTTCAAATACTAATAGAATGATAGGTGACTGTAAAACACTTAAATACACAGTTCAAATTTTCCAACTACTAATCTAAGAATAATAGGCCTATAATCACTGTACAGTTTAATCTTCTTTTAAGGAAAGTAACATTAGCCAGCTTCAAATCTTCTGACAACTCCTAACTAGTCAATGACTTGTAATAAATTGTAGCAAGTGGCTCACATACCAAGGTCTTAACCTCTTTCAAAGTTCTTGTTAAAATATTATGCGGCCCAAGTGTCTTATTATTCTTTAAGCTTCCAATTTATTTGTTAACAAGCTCAGAATTAATATGATCATTTTGTTTGATCATGTTTCCATCTAGCATCTGTTCAGGATGAGAAATATTGCTTAAATCTTCATTAGTAAAAATATTTTTACCACCAATCTCCAGTGAAGGAGTACCTCCCAAATGCCACATTTCTAATACACCCATTAGGGTGTGATATTTGGCATTAGGCTCTTCCCTGTTCACTCAAATAGCTGTGTAAAGTATGACATATAGTCATATTCATAACACATTGTAGTGAACCAAAATTAACTGTTTTTCTAGCATCAATTATTATTTTTATTACATTTGATTTCTTAAAAGTGTAATAAATATTTGTGTCCAGACCACTAGCAGAGTATCATTACTCATTGAGACATTGTTAGCATTTATTTATTGTTTTTTTTCATTATTAAAAACTTTGGTGATATAACAGAAAATAGCTTAATTCAGAAATGATATAAGTTTAAAATGAATTGATATTTTTACTTTCATGATAAATTTTATGCACTTGGCTCTAGGCTGGTTGATCCCACACTGTCTTTACTTTAGGCTTATTAAACCAACACTTACTACACTTAGAAAATTTCACAGCACACCCCCTCATGGCCCCTTACACCCCCGTCACTAAAATTTTAATGGGCAGACAGTAATTGAACTATTCTATCTGGATAAATTTATTTTGGATTTAATAACTCATCCTATTTCAAGATGTCAAATGTGATTTGACACACACTGACTTTTATATAGGTTAGACAGCCACAGCTTATCTTTTACAACTAGTTATAATGTACATGTAAGAGGTTCTGTTGTAGATTTTGATTGTAGAAATGTTCCCCTTGAAATTCATAATAACTAAGGTCAATGTTGTAATAACTTCCGGTGTTCCTTCTGCATCCAAGAAGGGTCCTTTAAATAATACAAGGTCTAGCTTTTCATTTGAATATCATACCATTTTGTGGTTGAATATGTAATTTATTTTTAGGTTAATGTTTCTGTAATTTTATTTATATTGGTATAAGCCTAAAATTTAGGCCTGTTGATTTCTAATGCTTCACCGTATTTAGGTATCTAAATTATAATATATATATTCCTGTTTCTGTATTTTATCGCACACCCTTAGATTTTTTTTTTTGCAGCTGTTTACATCACAGTCTTTCTTGGAGAGGGAATGAATGTTATACATTTTGCATATTTTTTCCATCTTGTTTATAGTTTGATCTTTGGTTTGATTTGTATATTATATCCATTAATGCTTTTCTTAAATTGAGCATAGGTGACACAACTGATTAAACAGGTTTTTGAATTCCTGAATTCCCACAAAACTAGTAGTCCAGTTTGGTAGTTTCAGTTGTCTTATAGGCATTAACATAGAAGAATCACTAATAATATAGAGTGAAAATGTTTTGCTCATATTTAAGAAGCATATTTAAAAATTCTCAATATAGTTTTTATTACTTTAGTAGTAATTAAAGACTGAATAAGAAATGAGACAGTTACAAATTAACAAGCTATATCAGTTGAGTAATTTGGGAAATAGGATCTAGAAGACCTAAATGACTGTTAGGAATTATAAGTTTAAATGAAATGTAGGAAAATACTTTGAAATATTGTCATGGATTTGAGAAGTCACAAGATAAGTACATTGGATATATTAAAATTGGGAAATACATATAGTGTCTTTTATACCTATGCCTGAAGTCATGTGTTGGGACACATTTTAATGTCACAGTTATAACTGGGTTTTGTTTAAGTGATGTTTAAGATGTTATTTGTCATATGATGATTAATAACAGATATTAAATTGCAAAATTTTACAAATACATTCATTGTTAAAGTATTTATATGTACAAGGGTTATAAACCTGGTTATCAATAGCAAATAAGAGTTCATGACTATTGAGTTACAAATTTCATCAAGTCATTCTCCTTTATGATATTCTTATATTGCTTATTTTTTCTACAGTTTACCTTGATTGTGTAATAGTAAAATCAGTTATGTCAAAATACAATGGTAATTCTATTGTTAAGAACTTTTGTAATCTGAATATTCAAACATGGACATTTTAAAGCTATCTTCAAAATCTCAAATCTCTGAACCCAAACAAGCACTTTGTCATCCAAATAGAAGAAAACATAACTTGTCACCCTAAATATTAGACCTGTAAATTTCAAATCATCAGAGATATATATGTCAAAGCCAGAGAAACATATGACAGAAACTACCTTAAAGAAGAAAAATCCTGAAGAAAATTTTCCAGTTCAATGGTTACCTTACCAATTTCATCTCAACCTCGAGGGCAAAACAAAACTGCTTAACCCAGTTAATAAAATTAACACAAAGCCAAGAATGCACTGCCTTCATTCCTAAATTAAGCTACAAACTAAGAAGAATTTGCCTTGAAATATGGTAACATTTGGATGTATATCTCCCCAAAATATACTGCTACAATGATGATATCGCATAAAATATAGCCCACAGATAATTCTAGTTGGGGGGTTAGTAGATTTTGCTAATCAATTAATTGTCAGGCTCATTAATTGATTACATTCAACTAATCAGTTATTCTCACATAAGACTTGGATATTTTCAATAACTGGAAACACTGATTTTTAATTATTTTTGAATTAATCAAGAATAATAATTTGAAGTCATAATTGCAATATATTGATTATTTGGATAGATTGAAAACAATAATAATCAGAAACATTTCATTTCAATTATTTGATTGTTTTCTTTATATCAGTAATTGTAATTGATGCTCATAGGTAATTGATTATATCGACTAATAGTACACAGACAACCTGTTTAACTTCCATTTCTCTTTTTAACATGTCTTCCAATAGCCAGAAGACATGCAACAACAAATAGTACGGGAGACATTCCAATTAGTGTCCAAGCGAGATGATAATGTTTGCAACTTCTTAGAAGGAGGAAGGTGAGAGAATTCTGGAATCAACCTTTAGATTTTGGTTTTACTTTTTATTTTTATTTTTTTATATATAACAGTCCCATATGTCTGTGAGTAGGACAGAAGCTTAATAAGTTGCTGTTATTGTTTTAATGGATTCTATCTTTATACTGCTCTGACCATTTTTTATACATGATTTTAATATTTTCAGAAAGTAAATGTTTTTGGTATGTTCATATCATTGTGAAATATAAAGTTTAAAAGTTGTAATAAAAATCACAAATAATTTAATTGTATAAAACATTTTTGGGGCCATTCATATTCTGTCCTGAGTCTACCTTAACTATTATAATTATTATGCACTCCCTTCTCCCTCAATCTGAGTTACATTTGTCACTCAATTTTTAACAATGCTTATAGTGGAGGGTTATTTTTTATATGTGAAAAGCCCTTAAATAAATTTAAGATTGCTCATAAAGTTATTCCCAGCTTTACCAATTAAAGGTTAACTTTGCTTTTTAGCATACAGGATGTCACAACTCTGTCTTATATTATAGATTTCCATCTTCAACTCCATTTCTACATTGAGCCTATTTTGGTATATGGGCTTGATCACTACCAGGTCTGAAAAACGTCTTTTTTGCAAAAATGCAACTTGTGTAGAAATATATACAATTCTGGGGTTAAGTGTCCTAATTAACAATGTAAATAAGGCTGTCTCTTGAAAAGATATTTTTCTTGTTTGCATTACCTACTTTCTTTTTCTTTTAGCAATGAAAACATTTGAAAATATATAGACTAATGATCTTCTATTTTTTTACCCTTGAAATTGGCTACAATCAAATTTTAGTTCCCTGAGGCATCTGATTTATTTCAGAGCTGTTCTAAGATATCCCACTTCCCCCTTTCAGCAGCACTGCACACCCAGTGATCTAAAGAAAACATTAAAATTATTTGCACCAGGTGTTGTAACCTAGCATGCATAGAATTCTTCTAAAAAGGATGAGGAACCAAGGACATCTTACAGGCCTTGAAAATTAATATTTGAGAATTTTATTTTTGAAAGTGATTGAAAACAACTATTGGTAAATACAAAGATTTTTGGTGTATTAAGTAAAGATACTAAATTAGACCAACGGAATTACTAGCCAACTCTATGAATTTTCAAGCACAATTGCCTTGTAGAATTCCTGAACATGAGGCAATCTCATGATTTTAAGCTTGTGTTAGTTTGAAAAAAAATCTTTGTTATTTAACCCTTTTTGTTACTAATATCTCTGTGTCTATGGATATGAAATAGAAGAAAGTGTTATTTCAATAAAGATAGGATGAAAGACAACTTTTGTGATAATAAGTATATAGCATAGTTTGCAAAAGTGCAAACACACAAATTGTACTTGATGATGACAAAACCTTGTCGAAACGTTATACATTTGCTGTTATGTTAAACTTCGTTACCTATTTAAGCCGTCTCCAGCCATTATTAGTCTCAAAGTGGGTTCCTCATCATAGAATTTGAATTACCTGAGTAGTCTTTCTTTTTTGTGGTTGACTGTTGATGATACTTAACCTTACTTTTCATGCTAATGGTACTACTGCACTAAATAATTTTTTACATAATTAAGTAATGCTTAGAATAATTTTTTCACTCCACTCTTGTTGTTTCTTTTTGGAAAAACAAAACTTTAAGATCACTGAGTTCCTTCTAAGGTCAATTTTAACTTTCTTTCGGGTAGAAGTTACCCCTGGAATAACAGTTTTCCCAAACTTGCAAGTTTATGTAACATAAAGACCAGATTGCTAATAAAGATAACCAAAAACAGCATAAAATCACAAAACCCACAACATTCTCCCCTAAAAATGTTGTTTATCTAATCTGATGTCAAAAATGCAACTTTCAGGATGTGGGAAAAACCAGCACCACTATACAAGAACATTTTAACATCCATAAATGTAATTGATCACTCTTTACAATATGAAACTCATATTTCTAGACACTTGTTTGAGATCAAAAAGAGACAGAGGAATTAAGGAAGCAACTTTGAATACTTTACTGCCAAGTACCATCAATCTTGATCCTTAAAACATTGATTTTTATGCATTTCTAAAAATAGCTCCTTGAATAACTAGTTTCATTTTGATACTTATTATGTTATCTAATGTTAGTTATCTTTCATTCCTTTCTATATACATGCAAGGGTTAATCCATGTTTTTATTCTATTGTATTATTTTATAGTTGTTTTGTTTTTCTCTTAATAATTAAAACATTTTTCTTTCTTTTTGTTTCTGTCTTATGTTTTGGTCTCTAGAGTAAGGCACCTCTGTTTTTTGTTAAATAAGTTGTTTGCTGTTATATATGTTAGAGAATGTTTCATATTTCTACCTTAGTCCTTAACCTTTACCATTTTTGCTCTTGATGATGACAAAACCTTGTTGAAACGTTGTACATTTACTGTAATGTTAAACTTGTATTAAAGTTTTTCTTCATTACCCATTCAAGCCGTCTCCAACCATTATTAGTGTGAAGAAGTTTCATCTTCACCTCCTTTTTGCTAATTTACATAATAAATCCACAAGTGTGTATGTGTGTGTGCGTAAATACAATATTGAAATTTTTGTTATTTAATATTTTTGCTCTTCTCAGTGTAATCAATCTGCTATTTAATAAGCATGAGAAATTTCTGGAGAAGGTATGGAATTTGGCTTCCTATTGCTGCAATCAATTATGTTGATAAAATTATGCCTTGCAGGACAACAGCAGTCATTGAGACATTCAACATTACTTCACTCTATTAGGGCAATGATCAACAGTATGGCTGTTCTGTGGCTCCTTGTCCATATAATTTATATGACCCTTTTTCCATGTGCTTTGAACATAGATGTTTTAACAGTTTATTTTTATATTTTATTCCAGAACACAGATTTTTATTTTTTTCAATATAAGTGCTTGTATGATTCTGGTTTTTGGTTTCATTATGTTTACCAGTGCTATATGTCTGAAATGTACAAAAATGGAATATTTACAGAAAAATTTCTCTGTTCGACAATTTACTGTGATTTTTAATTTACTAGAATTGAAAAATATTTTATGTTACTATGCATCTATGAACACTGCCAGAATTAAAATGATCTTAACTGCAACTTTTCTTTGTTTTTATTTTTTTAGCTTAATTGGTGGGTCAGACTACAAGCTTATATACCGCCACTATGCTACTTTGTATTTTGTATTTTGTGTGGATTCATCAGAAAGTGAGTTAGGCATTCTTGATCTTATCCAAGTGAGTATTTCAAAGATATCAAGTTAATGGTTAGATAGTAGGCTTAGTAGGTATGAAAATAGTTTTTGTTCTTTTGCTGTCTTTTTAAAAGAGTCATGAAATATATATGTTTGAAATTTAATGTAAATTCATATAATGCCCTGCATACATAAGTAGGATTTTTGGCCTAGTATTTAAATGTAAAAAAAGAAAAACACAGCCCATTAGTAGTGGCTAAATGTATAATGTTAGTTGTGTTAACATCACCCCTGCCATGTGGGTTGACCATATAATGTTTTATTATATTGATTGTGTGCTTCACCTATAACTTTTACAGGCCATGAAATATTCTACTGAAAGCATCGATTGAAGTGCCTGCTGACATAAGTGCACTTAGATTTCTATTATATATAGTACAGATGTGAATTAAAATAATGAAAACACATTTATTAGTGTCAACTAGTTAGTAGAAGTTACATTGGGCTAGTGTGCTGCAAGCATAGGTCATTAACTTGGTTAACAAATTTTTTAGGCATCTATCATGCTTAAGTAGTTTTCAAAAATGTACTAGAATCTTCAAAAGTTGCAGTGATATTTCATTACTCTGTAAGGCTGATTTTCTTAAACAACAGTGGAGTCAATTAGGATTTGAAATTATTCAAATTATAAAATCTAATTTAAACCTTTGACCTAAATTCAGTTTTACTGTATCTGTTTTCTATGTGTAGTTAGTTTCCACTTTCCTAAGATGCAGGCCCGAATTGGCCAGGTGGTTAGGGTGCTTGACTCACAATCTGAGGGTTGAGGGTTCGAACCCCTGTCCCACCAGATATGTTCGCCCTTTCAGCTGTGTGACGGTCAGTCCAACTGTTTGTTGGTAAACGAGTAGCCCAAGAGTTGGTGATGGGTGATGATGACTATATGCCTTCCCTCTAATATTTCACTTCTAGATTATGGATGGCTAGTGCAGATAGCCCTCGTGTAGCTTTGCACAAAATTCAAAATAAACAAAACCTAAGGTACAAACGTGTACTTATCCTTTATTTTTGCTTTTCATCCTTGTGGTGTTTCTTTGATGACTATTAAACACTTTGAAATAAATCTTAAATTTCTGAGACAATACCACAATTGCACACAGTTGAATTATCTCACCACACTTCTGCCTTAGAGATTTGCATGCCACTAGTCTTTAGTGAACTCCCACCTAACTTACATAATTTATATTTGAAATACACTACACATAACATCTTTCGTGCTTGCTGTTGCTAACAGTGTATGATGTAATTTCTGAATATTGTTAAAAAATCAATCATTTTATTCATCAAACAATAGGAAATCTCAAATTTATTTTCTGTATAAAGTAATTTAACTTGTGCTTGTTTTCTTATTATTATTCAGCTTTTAATAAACTTATTATTATCATATGCATATTATGATTGAAAGACAAGAGTTGATATTAATATGGATACGTGATTGTTCATTTGGATATAGCATAATACAGTATATTGTAAAAAAGTTTGAGGCCCCCAAACCTATAACTTTAGCATGGTGATTGAAAAACAGTGCCGTAGTAAAAACAATAACATCTCCTTTCAACATACTGTATCATTTAATTAACTCAACATAATTTTTATTAGCTTATTGTTTATTTAGAATTAAAATTAATTCAGCATCTTTGTTTTTGGCCCATTTTTTGGTGGACCTCCCCTCCAGAAAAAGCTTCACAGCCCCAGAGCAGCTCCCACTTTGAGAAACACTGTACCAGACAATAATGATTTTCAAAGCATGTTAATCACCAAAGTTTCAATTTCCACAGAATATCACAGTGTGTTCATTTTATGAGTAAATTACATTCATCATACAGTAGGATGAGTTGTAGCTCTATGAAAGGTCAGCTTAAATACTTCTAACAATGTTCTCAGCCCCTGATTTATAAGAAAGGGAGCCATTGATTTTCTTGAGTATTATACATTCTTGCAGTTACGAGTGTCAATGTTCTGTATGAATATAGCTTAAGACAAAACTATAAGATTGAAAAAGGTTATGATAATTATCAAATAGGATAAGATAAAATATTTAAAGCATGAAAATAATTAACTAAATATTTAAAGCTGGTTGGATGACCAGTCATAGTCAATCATACAGTAATCTGCTCCATACACCTTTTTATATTACATATACATTTTATATTACAAGTATGAATAATACTATTTTTAATAATGCAAACAGGATTTCAAGTTTTATACATAAAAATACTGAACACGAGTCAAAGTATCTCATCAGTTTACTATGAATTTATGGTTAGACCTTGTTTGGAACATCTTATTCAAAAGAACATATAAAGAAAAATTATCAAGATCTATTCTAGGTTCGGACAGTTTTTTTCATGTGGGTATAGATTGAAATCTTGTGTTTTTGTTGTTGTTGTTTTTCTGAAGAGGAGAAAGGTGTGGGGATATGACTGAGGTTTATAATACTTAAAGGATTGGAATCCATAAATACAGATAAGGTTTTCATCAGAAAAATATAAGCAGTTAGACTAGAGGACACAAATTGAAATTCAGACGTGACTGTAATTAAAGCAGTTTTAGCTTTTTAATAGGGTTGATGGCCTTCAAGTGTGGTAGGAGCTGCAACAGTAAATGAGTGTAAGAGGAGATTTAACGAGTATTTTTATGATTAGACTAAATATAGAGACAGCATTTTTATTTTAAAACTTTTTTGGTAAAATTAATTATCTATAAACTTTAACAAATAAAAGATAAAAAAAACTAGTTGCAGCCATAAGCATACATCAAATACAAATTGCTTGAATTTATCTTTCATTGTAGGAAAGACAATTATTTTTCAAAATATGATAAAGAATACACAAAATTAGAACAGTAATACTGATTTTGTAAAAAAAAATATGAAGAATTATCAGGGTGTACTATATGGAATATTTATTGTAAACATTTTTCAAACATATCCAAAAATAAAATTAAAGTAATTGGCACAAAGATTTGGTCTTTTTAAGTTAGAGTTAATTGGAATCTTTTACTTAGGAATGGTTTTTTCATTCCTGATAAAGATGCTTTATTATTCTTCCATCAGTGGACTTGTAGGTTTTTGAAACTATTTCTGTTGTAAAAGGAATATGAGGAATAGATTCATTGTAGTGGTCATCTCTTTTCTTTTATATAATTTCATCCATACAATGTACAGGATAGTCTCTAAACAATATTTCTTAAAGTACATTTACCATCCAGTCCTGAAGTGCAGAACAGACTGTTTTTACGTAGATAAGATTAAATTCTGATTTTTACAAGAAGTTTTTTCAGTGTAGTTCCTGACTTTCTGCAAGCCTCACATAAAAACTACATTGTTTTAGGATTTTTTTTAACTATATGTCTTAGGTTGTTATTGACAAGTGGTAGTTTGTGAAATCAAGATTTTGGGAAACATTTTGTTTTTTGCTTTGTTAAGGGTAATTAATGTCATGTTAAAAGTTATTTAAAAATATCATAAAACAACTGTTGACAAACATTTCCTATCATCTGACATAAAGGATGATGTTCCTATACAATTTGACAATAGCCCAACCATTTTGGTGACATTATCCATTCAGTAGCACAATGTAAACTGTTCTTCAACCGAATACTGTGCCCTTATTTAAATGATTGTGAGAGCAATAGGAGCAGAGTGTTTGTGTGATACCATTTTATTGTAATGCTTTTTAACTTTTGGGACTCTTCATGGATGCAGTGACTTGCTATGATCAGATTTTGATCAACTGTAACAATGTTCCATATGCATAGATGGGTACATAGATGTTCTTGTGGAGCAATTTTGGTAACTTTTGGTTTAAAATGATTTATTTGTTATTATTTGCATCTGTATCAATGACAGTTTAGATGTACAACACATACATATTGATATAATTTCTGAATGATATGATCCCAAAGATGACTTTGAAAGTTCTTAATGAAACTTTCACAGGGTAAGTATATATACACAACACTTCATTCCATACCACTAACAATGATTTTCATATACTACTCCATTTCTTAAATGATTTGGCTATCATTGGACTTCTGAATTGCCTTGTACATATTTATGTCTGTAATTCTGCTTATTATTTTGTAAGAATTTTTCTTCTCAATAATATGGGTTTTCAGTTTATAACTACATTACTTCTGAATTCTATTATTAATACAACTGAGGTATTATTTTGAGTGGTTATTGCTTACGCATCATAATAATATAACAAAGTGTTGGATTTTTATATGTTTGTATAAAGTTAATTTGATGATACTTTATGATTTTTAATATAAATTTTCATATAATTTGTAATTTTACACGAAAGAAATGTGCTTTATTATTGTAAAGTATTATTTTTTTCTACAACAACTTTCAGGTATTTGTTGAAACACTTGATAAGTGTTTTGAAAATGTTTGTGAATTGGACCTCATCTTCCATGTTGACAAGGTAATTGTAACATATTTTTTGTGTAAAACTCATAATACTTGATGTCAGATTAGAAGAAAATCACTTTGGTCTTTCAAAAGAAGAGAATATTCTGTAAATTGATACAAGAAAATAGCATTCATAATGAAAAGAGAAAAAAAAAAGTCCTATGATTTATCATTGTTTTTATGTTTTCAGTGTAATTCCTGACTTTCTGCAATCCTCACATGAAAACTATATTGTTTTAGGATTTTTTAAACTATTTACAAGAGATCTGTCCATTGAACCTAGGCCCTACTTTAGAATTAATAATTACTATAACTCCCAATTTACTTTGCATACCTTCACAAAATTTGGCATGCTTTTAGTAAACATGACAACTCTTTCATACATAAAAATCAAATTCTTAGAGAAGACTTGTCCACGAATATATGGAAGTCGGTGTGTTGATTAGTCCGAATGCAAGGCTATTTTCATACTAAGATTACAAATACTATTTTCATCTTACAGTTTTCAAATTTCTTTTGTTTAACCTTTAAAAAAATCTACTAAATGAATATCAAACGTTTTTTCTTCCAGTAAAACTTTATTTTATCTGTTATTTTCTCTTCCCTATCCAATTAGAGTTGGTTGGTTTTGCTGACCTAGTAACCATCACAATAAAATACAAAATAAATCTAAAGTACTCCTTTTTTTTTTCTAGAATGACAGCAGATTGTAACACGATATTACAATTATATATCTGAAACAGCTAAAGGCTCATAATAATTTGTTTTTTTCCTTTTTCAACAATATGTACCAAATCCAATGATACAAGCTATTAATTATGCAACAAATGTGTAATTCAAGTTACGATATTGAATAACATAATGCACTAACTACTTGTGAGAATTTTTCGTAATTTTTTTTTAATTATCTAACCTAATAAGTATTTAATGTTATTGTTTTATTTTTATAAGAATACATAAAAATATACACAAAAAATATGAAATTTAGTACTTATGTTTGGCTTCTTGTTTTTTTTACTGTTGACCTAGTAATGAAACTTAAGCCTTTTTTTTCTTTTGTAATGATGGTAGTAGTGCATTAAATAATTTTTATTTCAAATATGCACTTAAGAACACAAAATAGTACATGCACAAAAAACAATATCCTATAATCAGGGGTGAAATTTTGCAGGTACTGAATACCCAGACTTATTTGAGCTGCTTTTTTGGATATGCTTGAATTCCATTGTTCCATCAGAAAGCATTTATTCATTGACTCTCAAATTGTCTTTTTTTATGATTTCAAAAACAGGTCCACTTCACTCAGCTGAGTACCACTACTTTTTTTTTAATTTTTTTTTTGATAATTTCACCCCTGCCTATAACTATTATAATTTAACTGGTTTTCTTACTAAAGCATAAGTGCCTTAAAATAATCCCCTTGGCTACTTAATGTAATCGTGGTGATAGGAACTTTCAATGTGTAAGCAAAATAAAAAAAAAAAAAAAATCTACTGAGAACCAGGTAGCATTATACGTCATTCAGTAAATTAAAATTGTATTTCTATTGTTATAAATAATGTAATAACAAATGTCAGAGAAAACTGTTGTGGCAATTTGTGATGGGTGTGACAAGCAGGTTTGAATTTCTAGTTTATGTGTCTGCAAGCAAAGAAGCTATAAAAGTAGAATATGCCTTAGTAATATCTATAAACGATAATATGTAACATTAAACTCAAAACATCAGAAGAAAATAGAGAATGGGCACACTAATAATAAAGTAATTTAAGTTTTGAGTGTAACTCTGTAAAAAGGTGTGACATATACTTTGACCTACTTGAAGTGATGGGGTTGATTTGAAATAGTAACTTGCCATTTCTGAACAGTAAATTCTAACTCTAAAATGAGAATTTGTTGGTTGGTTGGTTTTTCAGTAGGTGCTGATTTGATTTGTTTAGATTAATTGCTGGTTGCAAATGTATTCTTAAACCTTCTAAGATCAGTTTATTTATAACCTGAATTATTTAACAGGGATGAGAATTTCCCCCTTATCAGTGGTATCCCACCTTTTTAGACATGCTACAAATCATTCATAAGACCATTGCAAATCCCAGGGGAAACATTTTAAAACTAAATATTTTTGCATATACAATGAAAAACCTTTATTACAAATCAAACATTTAAGTCTGAAAATCTGCTTGATCTGCTTCTAAATTAGGCTCTGTTCTGCTTGGTAGATAGGTGTTATATTAAGACAAACATATGTTGTTGACACACTCATTTTGAGATGAAAATAATGATGACAGTTAAGCCTGTGACCCGAGTGAAATATTGGATTGGTGTCAATATGCCTAGGATCGGCTTATATCGGGATCGGATTTTGACAATCTGCATTTGTGTGTTCCACATGTCTGGATGTCCTTAATGTATATATACTAGTGGCATGCATCAAGCTTCAAAACTCATCTTCAAACTATCAGACTACAAAAAGGACACATTTTCATTAGAATACAAAACCAGTATATTTTAGATGAAGTTGAAGAACTCCTGTTATATTTATTTTCCTGTAAACCCTTAAATAAATCAAGAAACAAATCCTCATTTCTGGATACATTGTACTCTCTTAAGTTACAAAGGTGCCTGAATGTATTGTACTTTCATACTTTCTTAATAATCGGATCAGTATCAGAAACTAATACAGAGATCAGATGCAGACTTACTGACAGTCTTACAAAAAATACATACAATATGAGAGAGAGATTTAAGTTGGTTACAAAGAAAATTTATGCTGATCATGGTTTGACAAAATACTGATACTTGAAATCAAATGACAGGGGAATACCTATATAGTATATACATCAGATCACACATTACAGTCACCTCGGCTCTGTCACACCCTCCATAATGAATAAGTTATTTTTAGATTGCCATTTCAGCTCATTTATAATGCTGTCAGAAGCATTTACCACCAATCAGTCCCACACATGTATTTATTTATGTTTAGCATCATTAGTTTTTCATTCACAGATTTGGGGTATAATGAAAAGTTCTAATATTTACTATCTAAATATTATTTAATATTTTTGTATTTGTCATATGATCTTGCTTAAAAAAAGTTTCTCATACTTTTGTAATCTCTAAGAGTTTATGTTTCATGTGGTAACTATATTGGGAGGAGCACAATGAAATCTGGGAGAAAATGATCAAATTTCAATCACCGTGCTTAGCATCATGACTGATTTATAAACATTAGGTACTGAATTTGAGTTGGCTTCATTGATTAAGATGCTGTTGAATGTTATAATGATGGATAAACAGACCTTACCTCAGAAGTTCTAACTGGTGAAATTCACTTGTGCTTTGCATTTGAGAATTAAAGTATTGTCCAGGCTGTTCACAACAGGAAAGTCCTCAAAACATAACATACTTATAAAACCCTTATAATTACAATACCAACATCCCCTGTTTATTGTGCTTTATATTAGCACATTTTTGTTTTTAAAGAGGTTTTCATATTAGGTAACTTTTCAATTAGCACAGCCACTTGTGATAGAAATTTTCAGTTTAGTGTGGTTTTAAAATATACTTATGTGGGACACTTCAACATAGCTTCATATTTCAGAGATGCAGCATTTCCTCAGTTTTTCTCAAGGTAGCATCATTCTGTACAGGGGTATAATTTTATTTTTATGTTTATTTAGTGTTTTATATATTTCTTTGATGTTTGCATATTTAATTAATATTGTAATACACATTTAAAAGTTTCTGTATCCTGAAAACTTTCTGTCAAGAAAGCATCCTTTTCCTTATTATATGTATTCTTATGGGAAATTGTTCTTTCATTTAATGTGGTGTTTTTCAGGATCACAGTACTGCACTAAATGGGGATGCTGGTACTAAATTTTGGTTTAATTATTCATTAAAGCTTTAATCTGAGGCATTAAAGCTAGAACATAACATACTGCAATAATGATTGGGTTATAAGTAGTTAAAGTCAAAGTACATTTTAACCTTTTATAAGGATTGCTTTAGTCCAGTCATTAACTAAGTTAATTATTTAAATATTAGTTAATATGATCCAAGTTGTCTTAACTAGAAAGTTTCTCCAAGCTAACCGACAAGCAGTTGTGCTGTTATAATCTACTCTAATGAATAAGTTGGAAATCACTGTCATGCACTTCATCACTTTTTTTGTATTCATTGATGATTTTGTAACCAATCCAGGTACATTATATTTTAAATGAACTAGTGATGGGGGGAATGGTTTTGGAGACAAACATGACCGAAATCATCAGTCGTATTGAAGATCAAAATAAATTGGAGAAGCAAGAGGTGAGAATTTGCAATTTTTATTTTTTATGTGGCATTGTATGAAGCACACATAAGTTTGTGATAATACAGAGAAATTGTTGTTAACTGTTATACAACTATATTCCATATATTTCTAAATATTGCAATGAAAACAGTGTTCAGTAATTTATAGCAAGAAAAAAAATTAACTTAAGCTTGAAAAAAAAAAAGGGAACACAACTCGAATGAAATATTTTGTCCATTCATAATTACATCTGTAGTTGATTAA
>NW_013665624.1:1539459-1560177 GCF_000517525.1 Limulus polyphemus
ATAAAAAATTCCCATAAAAACTTCAGAACACAAAATGTGAAACTACAAATTTGTATGTATCTCTACATGGACCCAACAAACCTTTATGCCAAAAGGGGGTGAAGTAGTGGTAAAAAATGCCCATAAAAACCACAAAATGCAAAACTGAAAATGTGTATGTATCTCTCTATGGACCCAATGAACCTTCATACCACATTTAGTGAAGACCCATCCACACCCTATGAAGTAGTTACATGGATGTACAACAGACAGTACTTTTATATTTATATAGATACAACATAATACATTTAATCTCTTGAAAACTGCCAGATATATTTGTTGCTAACTTGGCAAATAATTAATGGCCTCCTTAAGTTGATTGTTTTTACTTGTTACTTTAATGCTAATGTTAACAATGTTTTATTCATAATAATTACAAGAATTAGAGGCATATTTAAGTTTACCTTTTTGAATTGCTAGGTTATTTATCACTAACCCACATATTGTTGCAACTAGATTTTGAATATTTCTTATTGTACCGTTATAAGTTATTTCAGAAAGTCATTTGGATAGTTATTTGTTTATGAAACCTGTAATAATCATTATAAGGTTCTAACTGTAGTGCATAGAAATATAATGAACTCTTAAAATAACTTGTATGGAGCAGCAAAAATAGGAATGTGAACCAATAAAAATGTAATATCTTTATTCTGTTACATACTCTTTTTACTAACCTACTATAGCAATGAAGCCTGTGGTATTTATGTAGATAGTAATTATTAGTTTTTGTTCTACAAAGGTTAGTCAGTTACAAGTGAATATGTCTAATACATTTACAGTGTAATTACTAGTTCATTCTCAGCTTCAGTCCACTTACACATCTCAAGTCATCTGCTGATATTGAAATTAGCTGATTCAAGGTACATACAGTATTTCATCACAATATATGTTTTTAATATTTTATACCAAATTCTCAATTTGATTGACTATTTCAGGCAGGCCTCTCTGCAGCTCCAGCAAGAGCTGTGTCAGCTGTGAAAAATATCAACATACCACAACAGATCAAGGACATCAAGCTTCCAGATCTGCCACATATAGGCAGTTTCAAGTTTTAGCTATAATCTGATCTAAGCTATACAGTTGTAATGAACTGTGTTAGTGTACCTTGAAATATCCATCTGTTGGGTACAGTATTACACAGGGATTAAGCTAAACTTATAAAATTCCACTAAGCTGGCTGCAACAATCTTAGCATTGACTAGAGTGAAGTTTTATATAAATGTGTTTTGTTTGTAATGAAACTATAGAAAATAAAACCTAAATTGTTTATTCACTAAAAGAACAATTTCCAAGTCTTCGAAGCATTTGGTGCATAGTGAAAGTTTTTGAATGTCATTTTACACATCTATGTTGTTATCCTCTAGTAACCAAGTATTTTAACAGGTTAATTTATTTCAAACTTCTGAATTAGATTTTAAATATGTGAGATGGGAAGCCTTTTTTGACTAGTGAATAGAAGTAGATATATTACTTTATATAATTTATGCTTTGTCTTACCATGGAAAAAAAAAATGTAATTATGTTTTAATATTTGTATAAAAAATGAAGTAAGCCCAATTAAAATATTTATAGCGATAAACATAAAATAGCATTCTTTAAATATTTAACTTAATTGACTGTCAAATTGTCTTTACAAAATTTAGATGTGAAATTTCACTCTATACAACTTTTTTCCCCTTATGTCATAATCTTAGTTGAAAATTTTCATGCATGGCATGTTATTGTTGACAGGACTTGTAACTAATTCACACTTATCCAATGAATAATTATAAACACATTATGTCAGTTATCTTTAATAGAACATTTTGTTTTAATAACAATTCTAAAATATTTTGTATGAAAGTAAAGAATATATAATAATATATCAACCACACTATACTTGCCATATACAGTGCCAACAAAGTGCTTCACCCAGTACCAGGGCTGATCATGTCAGATGGAATATTAAAGATATAGTAGTAGTCTATGCCCTACCTATATCATCAATTGCATGAACAGTAACTGTCATTGTGTAAACTAGATTAAGTTAATGATGTGTAATTACTATCAAGTGTATTCAAGTGCTTTCACAACTTAGAGTTACAGTACAGATTAATGACAGTGTTACTTACACTGTCGGCTTACTTACAATCAGAAAATATTACCAATACGTGGAACTAGACCTACAACAAAATGTTGTTTAAAGGACTGATACTGAAATTAATGTGATAACCTTTACTTATTGTATGTAATTGAAACTTAGTGTTATGCATAAACACTAACATAATTGGGAAGGCTAATCATTAGAATTTGAAAGGACCAATTATAATAATATATTCAAATTAAATGACCTAAGTTTGAGAGTTACCATGATTAAATTGTATTGTCAGTTTGGTATCTTTTGTGTTATTTTTGCTATATTTCCAACATAACAGGAGATTCATCCAGATTTAGGTTAGACCATAATCCACATACACTAAGCTATCATTGCCTTTATATCTACTTATAAAAGCTGTTATACATTGGAATGTTTAGGATAAAGAACATAACATATATTCACCCTCAATTGTTCAATAATTATATTTTAGTGTCATTAAATTATTATTGTATGGGATATTCTTTAAACCATACTGGCATTGTCTTCTTACTACAACATCCTTAAAGAAATTGAATGCAGTTCTTATTGAGGTATAATAGTACAGATGAAATCTTTCAGTTTTTTCTTTCTTTATTCTTAACTAAGATTAGTGCTGCATTGAAGATTTATGATGACCAAATACCTCGAACTTTTTTGGGATAAGTTTTATATTTTTTGGGTTAGTTTCTGTATGGGTACAGAAATAAAAAGTAGTCTTATAGACAAAAACTATATAGCTCTGGTCAATTTAGGTATACATATATACATATATATATACTAGCTGAGTTACCCGGTGAAAATTTAGATTTAAAATGTATAAATCAGTATTTTTTTTTCAGCAAGTAGACAAAAGCTGTGATGCGAGAAATGAAAAAAACCATTTAATCAAACAAAGCTTTATTTGAAATTAGATCGTATTTGAGCTTGTCTTGTTTTTTGAGCCTGAAGTGGTACATCATGTTGTTCCTCTGTTTCTTGCTCTCTGTAAGTTATTTGTCTTAATTTTTGTGCTCGAAGTCTGGTTTGACGTTGTTCAGAAGTTTCTTGTTGTCTGTATCCAGCTTGCCTTGATGATTCTGTCTGAACTCTGGTTTTGTGCTGTTCAACAGTTTCTTGCTGTCTTTGAGTAGCCTGCCTTTCAGCTTGAACTCGAAGTCTAAATTTACATTGTTCCAAAGTCTTTTCCTGTATTTGAGCAGCCTGTCTTGCAGCTTTTGCTTGAAGTCTTTGATTGCATTCTTCTTCTGTTTCAGCTGATCTTTGTGCTTGCATTCTTTTAGTGGCAGAAGACTTTCCATCACCTGTATCACTACACAATAATTTGCAATTCACAAAGTTACTAAATCTCTTATGAAACCATTTAGCACTATTTAAAGAAAACTGTTTTTGGAAATACTGAATTGACAGCAAGGTAATCTGAGTGTCTACCACCATAATGCCTTTTATGTGCAAAATGTGCTTATGTTTGTATGTTTATTACAAAAAAAATGGTACAATGATCATTAATTGTCAATTTCGTCATTAAATACTACACCAAATATAAAATAAATAGCACCATTAAATTTCTTGTAAAAAAACTAGTTATTATGAAGTTAGTTTAAAATTTGCAAGTTCAACCATTTGGTTTCCTATAGCAAACAAAATAAACAAACTTCCTCTTTCTATATATATATATAAAGATACATAGATCCTTCAAGATCTTGTTTTTGTCATCTTACGTCTTTTAATGAAGATGGGAACATTGACAGGGAAATAATATAATAGCCAATGCTTGGTGAGAGGTTTTCGTTTATAACATTTTGTTGTTGTTCTAGTCTTGATTTTTATTTTATTACCTTTTCTCCATAGTTACTATTTGCAAATAGTCAATAATATTGTAGGTCCATTTTATTGTTGTTGTTTCTACGCCGTTATAACACATTTTCAGTCTCATCATTTAATTTCTGTTGTGCATATATTGTTGTATGTTTATTACAAAAAAAATGGTGCAATAATCATTAATTGCCAATTTCGTCATTAAATACTACACCAAATACAAAATAAGTAGCACCATTAAATTTCTTGTAAAAAGACTGGTTATTATGAAGTTATTTTAAAATTTGTAAGTTCAACTGTTTGGTTTCCTATAGTGAACAAAATAAACAAACTTTCTCTTATATATATTAGCTTTATAAGGTCAAGGGATCAAAAGTTATAGGCATGCTAAAGGTGACCCCCCCTGAAATTTAAATTTTTTTTTTTTAGATTTTATTTTATTGGAAATTGCATTATAACTTTTGAAAAAAGACAAAATTCATATGGAAAGTAAGCAAGACTGTTTTTTAACCTTCAAATTACTTACTTGATTTTGTACTATTCACTGTTTGTGGAGTCCATTTATACTGAATAATTTTGTTTTTGCTTATCACAACAGTGTGTGTAAAAAAACTGGCTAAACAAATTTGAGTGAAGTCACTCATTCTGTGTGTAAAGTATGTAGGACCTAAGCATTAATTAGTGAGGTTAATTTCAAGATTGATAGTGTTTTTGATAAAATCTTTTTGTGTGGCTCATATGTTAATGTTATTAAGATCCCTCTAATTGGCAGTCATGGTCTCAAAAGCAGTTTGATGTATAAATAGTTTAGAAAATTTTTAAAAGCAGCTGAGGCACAAACCTCATCAGAATATTTAGTTATCAAAGCTTTTGACGTTAAAATGAAACAAAAACATAAATAAATGAAGGTATCTGTGTCTGCTTTTCATTTAGAAAGATATAGGCAAATATTTGTTTACTGTGAAAAAATTGAGCCTGACAACTTTCTATTCCAAAGATATCTGAACAATATCAAGACATATATGTAAATAGAACAAATGTTTTATTTGAATCAAATCACATGACCATCCCAATAATTTGACAACACTTGGAGAATGCAAGCTCATTTTCTGAAAGGTGAATGCCAATAATAATCATATGGCATATGGAGCAAGTAAGGCAAGTACGAGTACTAATCTGTTGACTTCAACTTTTCAAGACAAGTTTGGTTAATTATACTTTTAACTATTTTTAGCAGTTTATGTTGTCTGTTGTCAATAAGTTTAGCAGTATCATGAAAAAATGTATAGTATTGAGTCATCACAACGTTGCCAATCTACCTAAAAGTGTGTGCACTAATTTGTATTTCTTTGTGAAGATTTTCTGAAATGAGAAATATACATTTTGTGAATGCATGCTGGAGTTGATCCAGTATTTTTGATAAGGGGTGAGTTGGGATGCCCTTCCACCAGGTCATGAAACCATTTGAAAAAGTTATTTTTTTTTTTAATTAGATATAGCCCCTTGGTGGCTCAGTGGTAAGTCTTACAGCTTACAACACTAAAATGTGGATTTCTGTACCTGTGGTGGGCAGAACACAAATAACTCATTTTGTAGTTTTTTATTTAATAACAAACAAACAAATTATTATGTCTGAGACTGAGAATAGCTTTGTTTGGTAGTTCAGTGGATTTGCCAGTGGTGTATCATTATTAGCTTACAACTAGAATAATTTATCATGACTAATATAAAAATAATAATATATCAATATTCTTTAGAAAAAATCGTTTGTGTTAGGAAGACAAATAAAGAAGTTGCCAATATCCAAAGTTCGTTGTTGGTTTTTCCCCCCATCTTTTAATGTACAAATTTGTGTGCTTTTCAGTTGAGTTATTGATGACATTGTATCTAATAATACCAGTTTTTTAAATTTTATAATATATATATATATTTAAATGTGTTAACACATATGAGATTACTATTGATCAAAATTAATAAATATTAATATTAAGAAAATCAAAATAGTTCAGTATTTTATTGTTCTTGTAGTTAAGAACATAAAATAATGATGATATTAGAGTCCAGTTTTTGAATTCTTGCTTTATCGTATTTAATGGAGTTATAAACATTACAGTTTTACTACTTAAGGGTTCGGATTGCAAAATTAATCTTAATTTATTTTTATTTTATAAATAAATAAATAAATTTATTTTATAAAGTTGTAATGTGATATTTGTATAAATTACGAAGGTATGTCAGTTTTATCAGTTGTGTAGAGAAAAAATCTATGGAAATTAAGGTTAATTTAGTTGTTAATAGGGAATGTTTTAAGTGTTTTGAATTATGCATTTTGTTCACTTCACTTTATCCAGCCTGAAAAATGTTTTATTTTCAAGTTGTTTTTAAGACTGGAGACAATACTTTTTTTATTGGTATAATTTATTTATTGCAATTCTTGTTAATGTTAGTGCAGTCTAATTATTTCAACATTTTTATTTTAAAACTACAAGTTATTGTTGCTTATGAAATTGGTAATTGTTAGAAAAAGAAAGAACTACAGGAGTTACGTAAACAAAAAATTTCATGCAACTTTTTATTTGTAGTTATAACTGTTATAAAGACATTTTTGCCACTGTTTATAAATATATATTGTGTAATGCACACACAAGAAAGGGGCATACTGTAATTTTTTAAATACAGAAATTTGTGCAATGTCTGAATTTAAGATAATTTCATATTCAAGATCTCTTTTACACTTTATTTATTTTGATAGATAAGGCCTGGCATGGCCTGGTGGTTAAGATACTTGAATTGCAGTCCGCAGGTTGTGATTTCGATTCCCATGACTTAAACATGTTTGCCCTGTCAGCCAAGGGGGCTTATAATGTGATGGTTAATCTTATTATTGGATTAGAGTAGCACAAGAGCTAGTGTTCGGTTGTGTTTACTAGCTGCATTCCCTTTATGACTTCTAAATTAGGCACAGCTGGTGCAGATAGCCCTCAATTAAGCTTTGCTTGAACTTCAACAAACAAATAATTATTTTGATAAATGTTCTGAATATTTTACATATTGTCTAATAGAAATCGAAGAAGCATATTTATCTAAACACTTGTGTTCGAGTCTCTCATTTACATAAAAACATAAAACATTTTTTCAACCATTCTTTAAAAATTTGGAAATTCTGAAACAACTGACTATACTTCGAAAGATCCTTAAGAGACACATATGCTCAAGTATCTTTGACTCAAGTAACTCCAGGAAATTATATAAGAGGCAGCCAGTGAATAATTGAATAAATTCAAATCTCTTGATTGCTATGCCATACAGGTTCAAAATAAGTTACTGGCTAGTCAAATCACTTACATTCTGAATGGAAATTCTTAAAGATTGATTACTTCTAGAATACATTATATTAGTTAAAATAAATTTAAGGCCATTTACACTGTACAAGGCATCTGAATAAGAATTCCTTGACTGTAATTTCTTCCAATATAATTTAATCTAGGGTTAAATTAAATTATTCACAAAATATCTACAGCGTTCCATATGGAAATTCTTTGACTTATTTCACACTAAAAGGTTTCATGATAAAATCCCATCAAAACCTTTTGACACAGTATTGATAAAGTCTACCCCTAACTTTCCATCTTGGATGAACGTTTATGTGCTCAAATCCAAACAGTCAATGGCTTAAAAGGACAAAGAAAATATTTTTGAAAATAAAAAAATGCTATTAAACTTTCAAGGTGTAGCTGTAAGGTATAGAATATTTTTACCTTCACATATTTTATTTTGTGTATTATTTTCAAAAGTTTAGAATAAATTATATAGTTTAATAGCTGCTAGCTGGATTATAGATATAATTTACTATTAATTGTAGTTTTGAATAGGAGTGTTAAAACATGTATAATTTAAATGGCCCAAACTATCTAGAATCTGTAATATAATTATCAATTGTATGCAATCTACTTGATTTATGGACTATTTGATATAACTTGAATGCCTTACGTAAACCATTAATAATGTAAGCATTGTGGGAGGGCTCTCAGAGGCTCAGTGAATTTGTAATAAATTTTGAATGGTGGGGAAGGTGATGGTGGATCGAGAACTTTTTTGGGGTCTCAGAATTGGCCGCATGGATTTATAAGAATACTTAAATTGTTTCTGGAATCAAGATATACAGTTTTTTTTTCTTTTGTAAACGATTTTTTTATCATGAAAACTACCATATTCATCTTCTTTTATAATTAGGAAATAATATATTTTTACTCGGAAAGTAAGTACAACTAGATGTCAAATTTGGTCTAAATATAAATCAAATGTGCAAAATTATTTTGACCAACATTTTTACGCATGCTTATGCAAAAGGTCACGTGATCTATCGGTCTGAAATTTTTTACTACAGCTTCAACTAAGAGTAAACGTGACCATTTTTAGTGTTTTGTCATTCGAATAAAGACTTGATTTAGAGCAGCAAAACTATATTGTGAAAGCACGTTCGGATACGTAAGTATTGATCAGGCCAAGGAAACTAGATTAGCAGTTCTAGTTCAATATTTGAAAAGAATCATACCGGTAGACAGTTATTATTCATTGCCAGCTTTTAAGCACATATTTGTTATGTTTTATTAAATTATCCTAATTAAAGAGCGTTTAGTGTCACGTGATAATAGCTTAAGCAATTGGCTTAAATAATGATGATTGATACGGATGTACCGTGTGCGTGCTGGCGATGACAAGAAACTGTTAATCTAGTTTCCATGGCGTTAGTATAAAGGAAGTTATTAACACTTTTAAGGAGAAAAATTGCCACCATATATTTTAAATAATCTGGTTGGTTCCGTAAACTATAGGTCTGTTCCGAATAATACGGTTGAGATCCTAAAGCTACTGTTTGTTACTGTCGAGTGTCACTTTCTTACCTGCCGTGGTTTGTTGACATGTATTGACAAAATGTCATAATATCTAATCAAAAGCACCTTAGGTGTGGCCAAAAAAAAAGATTGAGCGTGCAACTTAAGGGAATGAAATAAAAATTGGCAGCCAAGTTACACACTCATTCTTTATTTTGACCACACCTTTTTTTTTTTTTACACCTAAGGTGTTTTTGTTTAGATAATTTATTAACAAGAACAGAAGTCTGTCTGGAACATTGGCTGATTTCTAATGAACGAAAAAAATCAATCCATTATTAAGTAACTGAAAATAAAGAAAAAGAAGCAATATTTCAATAGAAGAATATGCTTTACATCATTAACTCGTAGAATTAAATTACGTGGGAAAAGTTTTGTCTGTTATTAAGCATCAAACTACACAATGGGCTATTTGTGCTCTGTTCACCGCAGGTATCGAAACACGATTTTCACCTGAGCCACCGGGAGACAAATGGAAAGAGACGACAACCAACCATTTATATTATACCATGATGAGCTTCGTTACAGTTTTGTTGAGTATGCATTGAGTTTAGTGGTGTTATCGTACAAAACAGTACCATCGTATATTGACAGTGGATAACAAACATCGTGATAATTATACGCAATTAGTGCTTGCTAATGTATGCATTCATAGGTTACAGTAACTATCCGGAAAAATCAAACTTGTAAAGCATATTCGACGTAGATTAAAAACATTATTATAATAAATCCTTCTTATAAGAACATTTAAAGTTTTTATATTTGAAAGAATTGCATAAGTACCTTTCCGAATTTCTTATATAAATTAAAGAGAACACTGACTTTTCTAAAGATTTCAACAAATATTTGGAAAAACAACTCTGCACGACATTAACGAAGTTTGTGTTTATACGACGACAAAAGTTTAAGTGAGCCAACATTATATTTATTAAGTATGATCGTACGTAAATTGTACAAAACTGTACCAGTCTGTGGCTGGTCAAATGGAAAATATACTTGTTTGTTTGTTTAAGGATCTCTCTCTTTGTACACTCTTGTTAAGGACAGAGCAGTAAGGAACAGGTAAACATCATTAAGTAATGTCTGTTTACTTTATGTTTTTGAACACATACTGACACAGAATTTATTGCACAGATATTCTTAATGTTTATAAAATAATAACTGTTTATACTTGGTTACCATTTTGCACTGTGTTTGTTTTCTGTGGACTGTGTTTGAAAACGTTAATGGCTCTTATCTCAGTGAAGTTGTTTGCTCTCTTTCCTTCCTTAACGATCAATTATTCATCATTACAATTGTCCAACATAAACTAAATTGTGACATTATGTGTACGCCACCATCGTGAAACATTTTAAGACTTACGCAAAAGCCAGCTAGCCGTTTACTTTCAAACAAATGTCTAGCTTCATGACTTTCATATGGTGAAAAGAATTGTGGAAGCTAAATAAAAGTGTGAACAAGGACAACCAGAGTTTTCCGTAACTGTAAATGGTAAGCCTGCAGACTATTATAAAATGTGTATAATTTTAATGTTGTAATATTCATTATATGATTAATACGTTCCAAGTTCAAAAACTGTGGTCTATAAAATGTCAGTTCACACACTGTAATGATATCTAAGTTACAGAGAGAACTTTAGTTTGCACTGTGAATACTTATTCGATGACGAGGAACCCACTTTGAGACTAATAATGGTTGGAGACGGTACAAGATGTACCTGATGATGACAAAACTTTGTCGAAACGTTGTACGTTTGCTGTTATGTTAAACTTATATTAAAGTTTTTCTTCATTACCCATTCAAGCCGTCTCCAGCCATTACTGTGAATACTTGATTATCAAAAATATAATACACTCTTTGCGCATTTCTATAAAAAACATATACGATTAGAGTAGAAAAGTGAATTTCAATCTTTCGTGTTTTTACAATGGTTGCTAAGTAAATATCAAACACAATTACATATTTTTAGCAAGTTTTGTGTAGTTTGATAATCTAGAAAACTCACTGAAATGTAATTCACTATAGATGAAATTTAATGAAAAACGTTGAATAAAACAAATAACTATGATTATAGTCTGCTGCTATTGCATGTTTTGTTTCCTAAACAATTATAAATATCGCATGATGTCTTATCTCTAAATGTTCAATGATATCAAGAATCACAAATATTGTTACTTTTATTAATCTAAATTCATTATCAACAAACAATAAATTAGCATCTTGCTAAAGCAGCAAGCAGCCTGCTTTACGAAAAAATAAATGTATCAGAACAACTTTCATCTTGAAAAATGTGTACTTCATCTCTTTAGCTTATTATGCCCCAAACCATACCGTTGTCTCAATAGTCCATATTCTAAGTTATTTCTACTCTAGTCAAATTTTGATATTTCTTGCTTGTTATAACCACACTGCTTTGCTCTAAAAACTATAAGTATATAGGACGCTTGTCTTGAGCATTTGAGAAAAACTCAACCAGGATCTTATTTACTTTAGTTGTATTATGCTTAGAACTTGTACATTATAGCTACAACCTGGCAGTGATTCTTTCACTCTCTTAAAATATTTTGAGATTACTTTCCTCTAGATACAGCCCGGCATGGCCAGGTGGTTAGGACACTCGACTCGCAATCTGGGGGTCGCGGGTTCGAATCCCCGTCACACCAAACATGCTCGCCCTATCAGCCGTGGGGGTGTTATAATGTGACGGTCAATCCTACTATTCGTTGGAAAAGAGTAGCCCAAGAGTTGGCGGTGGGTGGTGATGACTAGCTGCCTTCCCTCTAGTCTTACACTGCTAAGTTAGGGACGGCTAGCGCAGATAGCCCTCGTGTAGCTTTGCGCGAAATTCATGAAACAAACAAACAAAACAATCCTCTATATACGCCCCCCAGTGGCACAGCGGTATGTCTGCGGACTTACAACGCTAGAAACCGGGTTTCGATACCCGTGGTATGCAGAGCACAGATACCTCATTGTGTAGCTTTGTGCTTAATTCCAAACAACCTAACCGTTAGATACAATTTTCTAAGCTTTCTTCTACTTAAACTGCATCTTAACTTGGATTTACTAACCTAAAACACACTTTCTTTTTAGGTTAATTCTCGACCAACACATATTTCTTAGGTCTTCTCAAATTTAAATAGATTGTGATTGTGTTTATGTTTTTTATCCAACATATATATATTACTTCCACGATACTGTAATGTAGGCTTACCATCCATGGATTTTCTTCAGATCGTAGTAGATTTACTTCATATTTATTGTATTACTGGCATATATTGAAAACGTTATTTCAAATCAATAAGTAAACTTACAATATACATTTATTTCACTCTAGACACAAACTGCTTATGTTTATGTTACATTATCTATGTTTGATTTATGTTAATACTACTGGCTTACGTTTATTTTACATTATGTATGTTTGGTTTATATTTATACTACTGGCATAAATATGGTGCGGTTACAAGCAGTCGACTAGCAATCTGCTGGCCGCGAGTTCGAATCTTCTCACTTATCATAATCCCACTTTCAACCACGGGGGCGTTATAATATGATACTGAACTCCACTTGTTGTTGTTAAAGTGTGGGTGATGTTGACTGAGGGAACTCTAGTCTATATTTTCAAAATTAGGGACGTCTAGCACAGATAACTCTCGAGTAGTTTTGTGTGAAATCCAATAAACAAATAAACTGTTAACGCAGATAGTCTCGAGTAGCGTTGAGCAAAATTAAAAAAGTTTATACTACTCTTAGCTTTTATTTCTAACTAGCTGGAGTACCTGTCTGTTGGACGGGTGTAATAAAAACTAATTTGTAAGAAAGGATAGGAAATTGTGTTACTGTTTTTTATTTTATTTTCTTAACATAAATATCAAAAGTGCAATAAAAATATATAGGCACCAATACTGAAAAGAAGGACATACTGTTTTCAAGAATTTCATCAACATGAAATTACATGGAGGGGTCCAACCTCCCCCTTATGATTTTACTCATGTTATCCTGTATCAATGTGTCAAGTTGGGCTGATTTGGTAGCTTTCCGAAATTAGATGACCTTCCTCATGTCATCGTGGGTCACTGTGTCAAGGTTGGTGCTGATTGATCATGAAATGTGGAAACGTATAAGGAACAGATACACAGATAATAATGGCTGGAGACGGCTTGAATGGGTAATGAAGAAAAACTTTAATATAACAGCAAATGTACAACGTTTCGACAAGGTTTTGTCATCATCAGGTGACAAATTATTATGAAGTTCCATAACTGTGCATTATTACCTAAAAATTAATCAACCTTATTCAACGATAAAATATTAAATTGACATCATCAAATTTCAATAGACAGTCTAATATTAAGTTCAGTATGAATTTTTGGTTGATTTACAACTTTAGTTTCATGTCAACTTATCAAAATAAGCTGTTTGATATGTGTTCTGCAAGAGAAGAAATTAAACTCATTTTTTATTTCGTTCATAACCTTTATGTCCATTAAGAAGGTATTTTAAGTTACGTATATTTTGATTTTAGTCATTATTACACCAACGTCTAATTTTTATGTAAAACATCAATTTTGTCGTTAGAACTAGGAAATAGTATTCGAATTTTATTAATTGGTTTAAAAATAGGTATGAAGCTTTGTTTGCTGAACACTTTGACTATTTGGCCAGATATATCATCTATATATGGTAATATTACAATGTTTTAAATGTTCTTATCATAAGCGCTGTTTAATTTATTGCACTGCAATATGAACTTTGAATTATGTTTTTTCTGTATAAAGTGTTCATTGACATCAACCTTATTATATCTCTCCTTAGCATTACTCTTCGTGTCACTAAGTTCGTGGCTTAAATCAATTGTATTAAAAGTATTTTGAAAGCTCTGTTTATGTAGCTATGCAAAACTGAAAGTTTTTGAAAACATGGGGGATAAAATATTGCATATGGCGGTATGGAGACTGGATATAGTTTTATATAAACAGTTGTAGAAATACCTCCATTACTTTTAATTATAATCAAAACGTCTAAAAAGGGTAAATAGTTATTTTGTTCAATATACGTAAAATTAATAGGTTTGGAAGAATACTCATTATTTAAATAATGATCAACATTGTTTAACTCAGTATTTCCAAGAAACCACAAACTTAATCCAATAATCATGTTATGTTAAATCTTGCATGGATTAATTTTCTAGATATTAAAAATCTATGTTACTTTAAGTACATGTTGGATAGCTGTAAGGGACTTTCATTCTACTGTACGTAGGTTTAAGTTACTTTGAAAACAACATCTATGTGATTAAAAGAATATTGTGTGTCAGTCAGTCCGTGCATGTATGCGTGATAGTTGTAGGGGTTGGCCGACAATTGTTGTAAACCAAGAGAGATTTACACCCATGTGGCTAGCCTTGTCAGCTATCACATAGGTCGAGCATGTTTGGTGGTGGGGATTTGAGCTCGCGACCCTCAGATTGCGAATCGAGCGCCTTAACCATCAAGCCGCATGTGTGATTTTTACATTAAACGAAAAATTGCCCTATTTTATGTGGCAAGATAATCCTTTGTCCCTTTTGCAGGCTCCCCAGTGGCACAGCTGATGTCTGTGGATTTATAACGCTAGAAACCAGGTTTTGATACCCGTTGTGGCCAGAGCATAGATAACCCATTGTGTAGCTTTGTGCGTAATTCTAAACAAACAAACAAACCCTTTTGCACGCTTTTGTTTGCACAGCATCTTATACACTGAACAAATGTACACTATAAACTAAGTGTTGCATGTGATCAACAGTCGTCAACCAAACACAATAGCTTGTTTGTTACCACTGAATATTTGGCGTATTAATAGAACTAATGGTATTTACAGACTCTTAAATGAACAAATCTTATTTGCACAATTATTAATGTCACATTACTATGTGACAATAATTTTGATTGACCAATTTTGGAAATTGTTTTGCGTAGTTTGACCTACAACTAAATTTAATAGGTCACAATACAGCAGAATGTCATTGGAAGATGGCTACTGAAAAATCCACCCATCTTTCGTTTCTAGACAAACCACATTTTAATTCAGAAATTATTACTAGAGTTAGCTGAATCATACCCTAAATGTTGCTGCTTATGTTCTTCAGCATCACGCCCTTTATTTGGTGAAATGCAATATAAGTTTACCCATTCCTCCAGAGTGCGTGACTTCAGTGATCAACAATCCAAGTTAAATAAGCCCTTGCCCATGAAAATCTTAGTAAATGCTGTTCATTTTCCTGTAACTTACAACACATTGTTGTCATTGATAAGACAGCTCTAATCCATTCACGATGCATTATTGCAGAAGTCAACTTCCGATATGTAAGAGATACACACATCAGCCTCCTGCCTTTGCACAAATAGCATTTTTTTTCGTGGGTGTGCTAACTGTGACGATACATAACTGACAATGCTTTCTCATGGTCTGCAATATTGTAGAATGTTGACATCCAAACTTTTGTTCAATATATTCAAAATCACACGTAATTAACAGAATATTATGCATCAGAAAAAAACAATAACAATATCCTGAGTGCTTTTGGAAAGTGGACTTTCCTTCATCAGGAGTAAATGAAAAATGGCAATCATTCGTGATATTTATCGACTGCTAAATCTCTCTTCATGCAACAGCCAGATGTCTTACAGCAATATGAGGAAACCTTATGTTCTGGGAGACATATTGAAAACATAAATAAACAAATGCTGTGACTACTGAAGCACAGCACCAAACAACAGAATGACACAGATATATATAGGTACATAATACATTGGTCTGTCTTACTCTTGGGATATACCGAACTGAATAATTAATTCATAAATACAATAATAACATATTCTACAGTAAGCAAGTTCTGATTTTAACAATTATAAGGTTTCGATTCATAATATTTAGTCATCATCAGGGATGAGTTACCTGTTGACCACTCTATACTATGGGTAAAAATGTTGTAATCATTAAAATCACGTATACAATAGTAAAATATAATACTATTGTATTTTTGAGTTAATCTTCCATTACTTTGTTTTTCGTCTTTCATTTCCATAAGAGGTTATTTATCTATGTTTTGTGCTGCAGAAATTCAACTGCTAGCAGTTGAATTAAAGTTATACTATTAATAAACCAAGACTTGAAGTACTGAGGGTGAAAGAAAAAAAATATGTTACCTTAGTACCTCTCGTATAGAATTACTTCATTAAAGGTAGATCATACCTTTGCTATTTATTTCGTTCATTATGCTTACTTAGCTTCATTCTAAACATATTTCAATTTTATGAATAAATCCTCTTTTCATTTATAGGTGCAAGTTACCTAGGTTTATAGCATTCCAGGTACAACTTGTTGACAGTTATTAAATTCTAGGGGGTATCATGCTATGGATTTTCCTAATTCAAGTAAAAACTGCATAAAGATATATATTCTAGATATATCATGTTGTTCTTTTTTTCAGTAAATGTATATAACACATATGTCTGTTGCTTTAAGTATACTTTACATGCCTTTTACAAAGGAGGATGGTGTTACTAGGTGGATTGTGTTACTAAACTTCTATAGGCAGATGGTTTTACTAGACATATTGTGTGTGTTTTACAAAGTTGTTTCTATAGACAGATAGTCCCATAGGATTGTATACATATTTCAACTTCTTTCAATTATGTTCATAATTTTCATATATATATATATATTTAACTGTATTACATGTACTGAATTATCCACCCTAACAGCTCTAACCTTGAATAATACTCAATGCTAGTGCTGCGATGGTGGATAGATCAATAGGATTGTGAGCTCATCATAGTGTGTCATCAATGTCTAGATTTATTTATATATTGTAAAGATTCAAATCTATCATTTATATGTCTGTATATTGATTTAGCAAACCAATAAAAGTGTTTTTGACAAAATATTTCATTTATTGTAGTTTTTATTTATAAATTTATCTATATTATAAAGATGGACAGGTTACCATACTTCCATAGAATTGCATACAAATTCAACTTGTCTCAACTTATGTTTATATTTTTCATTTATATGTATCTAATTGTATCACATATGTTTTGGTAGGCAGATAGTGTCACTAACACATTTAACATACTGCTGAAATGTTTGTATCACATCTAATAAGTCGTTTTCATAAAGGTTGATTGAGAAAGTCGATTGTATTTTTTTGATTTAATATATGTTTAATGTACTTATTATATAGTTTTTGCTTCTATATCTAATTTGCATCTCGTACATATATTTACATCATACTTAATGTTGAAAACATATTGTTCAAACTCTACATAATTATATATTTTCTACATAAATTCATAAATAGTAGAATATAAATTTAATGATAATTATAGTTTAACTTAACTAGTTATGGTCAGCTTTTGTATATCTCTTAACGAAAAAGCTAGTAAACATAGTTATACAAAACTCTAAATATATATTCATGATATTCTATTTCTCAATATTTGATGGGATATGTAAATTTTAGTTAGTGTACAATACTTGTATACTTTCTATTCAATTAGATTCCATAAACTGTTTATTGATGTTTCTAACAAATGTGTTTAACCATCTAATACAGGACTCCATATAGATATGTCACCATCAATGTATGTAAGTAAAATCACAAACTTTAAATCAGATTGTTGCCACAAAACTAAGTAAAATCTCGTCAAAACAGTAGATTAGGAATTTATTGTTCATTGTACTTTAACCTAACTAGTGATAGTCAGGTTTCGTATGTAATGAATTTAAAAGTCAGTAAACATAATTTACTGGTTCTGTCAACTTATATAGTAATACAAAACACTAAATATCTATTCACAATATAATATTTCTCAATATTTGACGAGACATTTTACATTTCAGTTAGCATACGATTATTGCATACTTTCTGTTCAGTTAGACTACATTAACTGATTATTCACGTTTATAACAAACATGTTTAACCATCTAATACAAGACTCCATATAGATATGCTATCATCAATGTATGTAAATAAAATAATAAATTCTAAATAAGACTGTTGTCACACATATTGAAACCTTTATTAACAAACTTCAAGACACACTAATATAGTACATACATATTAGCATATAAAATACAGGATTAGTTTCATACAACTTTTGTGTATTAGGTTTATATTACTATTTCAGTTAGACTTTATATTTTTTATATATGTAACGATAAGTGAAAACAAACTGCATTTATCATGAAACATTTTAATACAGTGTACTAAATACATAAGTAAAGGAACAAATTATTCAATGCAAACTAAACATGTAAGATTTCAGTTAGTAGGCTCAAAAAACTAGTTTTTCGACTATTTCAAAACAGATATTTCTTCACATAGATTTTGAAACTGTTATGGTAACATGAATTATCTTTTCACTTACAAAATATACAAGTCATTAGTTACAACTCAGTGTTCAGTCATTTCTTATATAAAATTCACTTTTCCTCATACCCCAATATATTATCATTAGCATATGCAAGTAAAATCTGAGACTTAAGTATCACACATATAGAAACATTTGTTAATAAAATTTGAAGATACGCTTATATACCGTTTAGGAAAATATCTTAGTTTATAAAATACTGAGGTATACATGTATACCTTAGTCTTTTATAATAAATTACATTTTATGAATATCGATTTCTAACAAGTATGTTTGAACAACTAATGCAAGTCTCCATTTATATTTCTTATATAAAACTCGTGTTTCATGATAGCCCAATATGATATCATTAATATATGTAAGCAAATTCACAGACTTAACAAGTGTCACATATACAAAAACATCTATTAACAAAACTTCAATACTGAAGCTTCAAAATATACTAATATAATATTTATGAAATCATCTTAGTTTGTAAAATTCTGACCTACATCCTAATATAATAATACCTGAGGTACATACTTCTTCTAGTATGTTATTAGTCAAATAGAATAAATCACTGTAAATGAAACATAAGCGACATTCTCCAAAATGATTCGAGTTAATATGATCATAGAAAGTCCTTATTTTAGAAGTTCTACAACTATAGTGCTAGACGTTAGACCTTTTGCCTCTCACATTACCCCTCCCCAATGGCTTAAAACCGGCATGCTTCACCATAGCTTAATATGTTATAACCAATATATGTAAGTAAAATGTAAAGTATCACACACGCTAAAATATTTATTAATAAAACATCAAGCTAGAAAAAAAAGACAACTTTATCCACGATTTAATACCGATAATATACATAAATTCTACATTTGAAGCTTTTAAGAATGAAAATCTGTAAAAGGATTCGACAAAATATTTGAACTTTGTTGCTTCTTACGACAAATGATACGGTCTACAAGAAAAAACGACTCTTTCACATTTTATCATTAGAAAATATACCTGAGAACCAAAATAAGTTGTATGTTATTCTAACAACGAAGAACCGATTTTTGATGTCCCTAAACTTAACATTCAGTAAAAAACAAATTTATGTATTCCCGAAATGTACATAATGATATGGAAAGCTAAATGTACACTAATGACATTCTAAAGAGATGAAGGTATATTAAGAAATTATTTTCTAAGTTACTACTTTCTGTTTTCGATCTATAATTCACGTATTTGTCGTTTAAATCTACTATCGTCGACAAATATAACTCACAAAGATCGATACATAGTCTAACTTCTATACCATGCAATTGTTTAGACAAGTAAAGAAATAACAGTATTGTCCATCTTATAATTTGGGTTTTGTTCTTCAAATTTATTTGAGGGGAAAATTCCTGTTATAAGCTGACAGCTTGATCACCTTTGATATTGACGAATAGCACAAACTGAAACATGTATGAATTATAAGATACTGGATTGCCAAGACTAAACTAACTTTGATACAAGTCTAGTACATTTAAGTTAGTGTACAGTTTTTGTATACTTATTACTAAGTTAGACTCTCTTACTGACCTTTGTTCATTAGTTATATGGCAGTAAATGATCTCAACTTGAGAATCAATCTGTTCTATTGTCATGCACTATTTGAATATAATGAAAACAAGAACTGATATATTTCATCTTGTATATAAAAAACAGAACACTGAGTGTTACTGTAAAAGATTCTTCTCAGATAGATACTGAGAATGTGGAGAATGTGTTAAATACTGTGATATTACATTATTTTATCATTGAAACAATAAGTACCATGCATACTATAGTGGACATTTTCAATATGATGATATACTTGTCAGTTTTGTGATCTTACTACAAAAGGTATGGTCTACAAGAAAGGTCATATCTATCCCGTATAAGAAATCATTTTATGAAGAGCGTTCATATAAATTCACATGAAACCATGTCAGACATTCATCAACGTGATTAGATATATCTCCAGAGACCAATGATCAAAAGTTTATGACCTGTCTTGACCACGCTAGTATTACTCCTACTGTATAATATAACAGTAGAGTTTTAGTTTTTACATCATAAATGTTAACAAAATTATTTTAAGATTTACAAAAATTAGTAAAGTTCAGTTAGCGAAAAGAAAAATGAACAGACACCCATGTTTGAAGGCAGCCTCCATGTCTCATGGTGAGACTATCAGTGTACAAGGACGAGGGTCCATAAAACGTAGACAAGCACTGTGATAACACAGGCCTGGTTTTGGTTTTAATAACGGATTTTCCATAATTCAGCCACGCAGATTTCAGAAATAATATTTTTTTTTCTATCAGGTAAGGATATTTTACAAATCGGGAAGAAAAGAAACTCTTACTTACATCAAATTATTATTTCTTTTACCACAATGAACATTTTTTATTATTATGTTTGTTAACAAAAATACAAACAA
>NW_013665624.1:1560198-1567844 GCF_000517525.1 Limulus polyphemus
GCGTCTGGAGCATCTCCTTTCAATGACCAGCAGTATCAGCCATCATGCTGATGTTCCACCTTCCGTGATATCTCCTCTCCATTTCACTAATGTCTTGATGAAACCTTTCCCTTTGTTCTTTGCTGACGACTCTGAGATTTTCAGGGAAATAGTCAATATGTGAGTGTAAGAAATAAACTTTCAAGCTCATATTACAACACAACACTTTGAATTTTAGAGCATATTATTGATAATATTTTCGTTATTTGGGTCCTATTTGTTTCCTAAAAATTTGTCAATAACATCTTTAAGGGCAATCCATGCTTCTTTTTTCAACCTTCCCCATTGTCCTTTTGAACTGTTTATTGGAAGGATCAAGCCGAGTTTTATGTGTAATAGGACTTTCTTTGTGTCAACGAAACTCGTTCAATGTTTTTCGATCCTGGTATCAGGCTGACTCTGCATGGTCATTGCTTCTTTATCCAGCGCTGATTTCGTCCCATTCACACACACACACACACACAAATACATGGAAACTTTGTATAATCGGATTGTTGGCCCAACAATATACAAAGGACTTTTAAGTCTCCACAAAGTAGCCAACCATGTTCTTTGTATTTAACCTTATTAAGAAGAAGTTCGAGCAATAAACCAGTGAGCCTTGTTAAAAAAAAGTATGGTATATACTATTTTTCACGATCTCTGTACCAGTAAAATGATGTCCTTGGAGAAAGTAAGTTCTTAGTCTGAAGTCTGGACCCCCAAACCTCTGAAGAATCCTTTGGTAGGCCAAAATCTCTCATCAAATCATTAAGTTCCCCTTAGGTGAAAAGTTGTGGTTTCACCAGACATTTCAGGTTGAAAACAATCCCTATCATCACTTCTATTGATATCAGATGAAACTGTATCAAGAGTCTCTTGTGGAGTAGGTACAGGTACATCAGGTCCATGAGCAACTGGTCTTATAGCAGATTGAAGGTTCGGATGGAAAATTTCCTTTTTATTTCGAGTGTTGTAGCATTACACGTTACATGAGCAAAATAGCAGTCATCTCCATGGTTTCTAGGCTTACGCCAGACCATTGTAATTCCAAAAGGCAAAGACTTTTTCTTACCCTTAGTCCACTGTCTCAACTCTTCGACACAAGTGGTGCAAACTTTGTGTGGAGCCCAGGATATGTTTTGGTCCCTAAGTGTTATTCCAAAATGCACGTAATACGCTTTTTTGATGAGTTCTGTAGTTTTGCCTTTGTTTACTTACAAAAAAATATCACAAATATAACAAAATATGTTTGTGTCATTTACACAACCTCTTGTTGCCATAGCGACGAATAAATAATATTAAAAAGGAAAAAAAAATAATGTCAAAGTGCATGCAACAACAAATAGTGTCCAGAAATGACACGTCATGCGGCCTGTTATCCGTTTATATACGAGCGGTGTGTTTTTCATTGGTTCTAGAACGATCGATAAGGCTCTCACATCGCGATTTGTCTAGAGAAATTTATAGCTAGTGGTTGTCAACATTTTAAACATAACAAAATGTGACCAGATTTCAATGAAAATGATTCACTTATGTAAAAGTACATATGACGTTTGATGAAAAACCTGCACATGATGCAGAAAAATGAATATCATTTTCGGATTCAGCGTACAGGAATTACTGTAAAACATGTAAAAATTTCAAGACAATAAAACAATCGCTGGCCTGTGTAATCGGAGTTTCCTTTGTATGGTATACAGAGTCACAAATAGCTTATGTGCAATCCACGCTAAACTACGACGACTTTTTTGAGTTATGGGAATGTCTGAACACACACAGGAAGACTGATAATATTTCTTTATAAATCCTTCTTTACTAATCCTTTACCAAGAGTTTCTAATGAGAAGAAACTTAAGAGCATCTGGACTCTAAGCACCTTGTGACGTACATCGTTGCTGACGAGACCATTCGCCTAGAACCTGAGCTTGTTGGGTTGGCTGGAAATGTAGCAAAGTCATGGTAAAAACACTATATCAGTCATTAACGTTACATCAGTTGTTAAGGTATTCAATTTTAGATGTTACCTTTCCAGCCAACCCACAAGCTCTGCTACTCTGTGAAAGGTCTCTTTTAATATTTATGAAAACGAAAAATTAGGTGTGATAAAAACATTTCAGCATTGCCTTTAATGTGTTAGTGACACTATATGCCCATAGAAACACAAGTAATACAGTTAAACATATAAATGAAAACTATAAACATAAGTTGAGACAAGTTGAAATCAGTATATAATCTAATGGTAACACTGTCCACCTTTGTAATATAGATAACTTTTAGAGATGAAAACTACTGTAAAATGAAATATTTTGTTAAGAACGCTTTTATTATTATGCTAAACCAATACAAAAATACAATTACTAGATTTACATCTTTAGAATATGTAATTAAATCTAGACAATAATGACATAATCACAAGTTGAGACACACCATGATGAGCTTACCATTCTATTGAACTATCCACCTTAACAGCACTAACCTTTTCAACACTGTCCGTCTATAGAAACCATGTAATATAGTTAAATATATAAATGAAAATTATAAACATAAGTTGAGACAAATTGAAATTTATATGCAATCCTGCAGAAGTACAGTAACACTTTCTGCCTATATAAATACTGTTTGCCTTTGAAAACAATTTTTACTACAATTCAATATATAAATGAAAACTTTAATCATAAAATTAGAAAGGCTGAAACCTGTATGCAACCCTACCTATAGAAATATTATCCACCTTTTCAAATACACACAATACACCTAGTGAAACCATCCGCTTATAGAACCTTGGTAACACAATCCACCTAGTAACACCATCTGCCGTTGTAAAAGACATGTAATACACTTAAATATATAAACAAAAACTACAAACATAAGATGCAATGAGATGAAATCTGAATGAAGTCCTATGTAGGTATAGTTAGACTGTCTGCCTATATTCATGATGTCAGAAAAACACGTAGGTTTAAGAAGTCTTGATACAAAATGTATACCTATAAACCCTATAACCCGAGCGCTTTCGAAAGGTGGACCTTTCTTTATCAGGAGCATACTGGGACACCATCTTTTTTTTCTGGGGGTAATGGAACCTAAACGTGTACCACAGAGCCACAGTCCGGAACGCTAACCACTGGACCACGTTCTTCTAATAATTTGTAGTATTAAGAAAGAGTTCAGTAAAAAAAGGAAGTTATTCTTTACGCAGAATTATATAGCCTCTTTATTATATTCTTTGATCATAATGTATGTGTTGATTAGTTCTGAGTAGAAACAGAATGAAAAATCTTACAAAAACCGATGCTTATAAAAAGTAATCATTACTCTGTGTACGAGAAGATCCAGTTGTTGGAATGATTAAAAATAATTTACAGGTAGCTACTGGTGGTTGAACCCATCAGAACGGTTCTCTTCTCCTTACTGAACAGAATATGTTTCTACAAGGCATTACAATTACAAATTCATTATGAAATATAAACGTACATTTTGTAGACTTCTTATAGTGCTTTAAATATTTTAAGATATTCAGTTAAAATATCTTAGATATCAGTTTTATTTTATAGTATAGAGACGAACGGACAAAAAAGGATTTAAAACAATTTATTAGAGAAATCGTGAATTTATAATATTTTAAGTTTAAATCTAGGAACTTTCCTTTTCATATCAAATATCTGGTCCACAAAATTTGAATAACAGCATATATACGGATAAAAAGAGGGTTCGTTTGGTCCTTCAAGACTGTCGTTACCAACCAGTCCCTGAGAAATAATAAAAACGTGTCTCCATTCTTTAGTGTTTCAGGAAATAGCTGATTTTCTTTGTAAACTCTTGTAAAATATCGGCTTCCAATGCTGCTGACGACAACTCATTCCGAAAGTCAATCACCCTCTTTTAAAAACAAAGATAAAACTGATTTAATTGGAGTTTAGCCTGTCTTTTACAAACCTCAAGCCTGTGCCCTCTTGTTATACTGTCTCCATAATATAGTACAAAGAAATCAAAGATCCTATCGATCCCACATATAATTTGAAAACTTCAGTAAGATAACTTTCTAGCCATCTTTCATCAAGTCTGTGGACTTACAACGCTAGAAACTGGATTTCGATAGTTGTGATGGACAGAGCACAGATAGCGCATTGTGTAGCTTTGAGCTTAATTGCAAACAAACATCAAGATAAAATAAGACATCTTAATCTATTCCATAATATAACCATTCCATTCCTAGAAATATGTTAGTAGCCCTCCTCTGAACCCCTTAGAAAGCCAATATATTTTCTTAGGTAAAGAGAATAAAGTTGCACACAGTATTCCAAGTGAGGCCTAACTAGTCATTGTATAAAGATATACTTTGCTCTTTTGACTCGTAATCAGTGTCTATAAATACTTCCTAAATTGTGATCCAAATTATGATAACCCAAACATTTTATCTTGTACTTACAATAATTAAAGGTCACTTGCAAAATAATTGTCCCACTAGCCAACTGATCTAAGTCATTTATAATACTTCAACATCCTCAATACAGCTGGAAATACCCAATGATTTAATGTCGTAGGGAAACTTGACTAATTTAATAAATTTGCGCCTATCAGTATAATTAATTTAAACAACCAAAACATCCTTGAAGTACTCCACTAGTAACGAGTTTTCAGATTGTCTGGACTCCATTGGACTACTTTTTCTTACTTAACCATCATACCATCCCATTTATTGATATTTTCCAAACCAATACCGAGCTAATGTAATTTTCTTAGGTAATCGTATGTGTGACACCATAAGCACACCATATCCGTGTCATTTTTATCATCCAGATAACATGTAACATCTTTGAGAAAACTTAACAGACTACAGTAAGGAAATATTTCCGTTAGTGAATCTCGATTTTAAAATATGAGTAACATCAAAAATTCTCTAATCTTCCGACACTTGCCCATTCTCTGTAGACCTACTAAAAATTAAATAAATAGGCTGGCGTGTCTAATCTTTGACCTCCTTTAGAACTCTTTAAAAAATTAATTAGTCCTAGTACCAAATGGTTGATAATCACGATTTCTGCTGCCCCATTATTTTTCATTACATGTTGAGAGTCCGGAATACTGCTAAACAATTTAGATTCTAAAAACAAAAAAAAAAGAAAAAAAAGAAAGAAAGAAAGAAAAGAAGACTGTTAAACTACAGCCATCTCATAGAATTCAACAAAAATACTTGAGATATAAATTTTTAAGGCATCAATCCCCATTTTAAAATATGTTAAAATGTATACACTTCTGATTTATTTTTTTACGTGAAAACTTTGGTTTAGAGATTTAAGCAGTAGAGACTCTGCACTACTGCATTTTTCTTTATACAATCCACTGTTTAGCTTGGTATTTTATCCATGAAAGTAAAATGGTGGGCTTAGTAGCTTGAGTATTCTAAATTGTGTACAGTTTATTTGCTAATTTTTCACCAAACAGTTCGTTTTAACAACTTGAGTAGTTGGAAATCCACTCTATCGTTTCTTGTTGCACATCAAAAGCTGATTACCCCACTCAATATAGAAAGATCTAAAGACACTATATATTTTGTATTTTTTGGACTTGTTGATTTGATTATTTACTTTTGTGAATATTTCTTTTAGATCACCTCAGATTGCTGAAACACTTTAACCCAACTCGTAGGACGAAATCCATGAAATGGCTATAAAAACACCATCATTTGTTTGGTTTTGGATCCATATTTATCTAGGTAAGAAAAACGCATTTTAATTATCGCATATTGCATGCCTAAAGTAAGTTGTTTTTTTTTAAAGAGTGTAAAGTGAGCGATTATGTTAACTTCTCAATATAGCTATCCTTATAAGATGAGAGATGAGATGAGAGATTAGAGACACCAATATTGTATATTGGCTGTTATCAAATCTTTCAAACTGCAATTCTGATAAATTTCTGTTTCCTTATGCACGAGATTCTTTTCATAGTCTGTTGTGACGACTCGAAAACGCTAATCGTAGGTCTCATTTAGGAATTTTAAGGCCAGATGTAAAACATAAACAAAGTTTTTGCAAACAATTACATTTTTGTCAAGCCATGTCTTGTAGACGCTCACATGGAAAAATAATTTGCTCGTTTTATTCCTAATGCCATATATGTTATTGGAAAACAAAAGTAGGTATGATGTTTTTTGACGTTTATATGAAATGTTCTTAAGCATTAAACTTAATCTCATTATTATTAAAATAAGGCTTTACGAATAACGTAGATTCGGACATCATATTTACCACAGAAATGTGCAGACGTTTGTTAGACAAATGTTTTACTATGCTTTACTCTCCTACACATTTTACAGTGTGCATTTACAATTGGCTTGCTGAGAAAAAAACAGGCAACAAAACCACATAAATACAATCAAAATCCAGTTCGATGTCATAATACCAACATGTTTTTCAAAGATTAAAGTATTTTTTTAATACTAGAGACCTAAAAAAGCAAAGCTAACTTAGTATATAGAAATAATCATGTTATATACATACTAGGTAAAAGTTTATAAAAAGAAAAGAAAAAACTGGCTGAAACAAATATCCCGAATGCTATATTTATTATTTATCATACCTTACTAAGCCAACACTTATTACAGATATATTTAAGAACATCATTTCTCGAACTTCAAGTTAAATAATTAATGAATAGTAATAACTTAAACAACGAAAAATCATAAAATTCACATAAGACTGAAAGCAAACTAATTTATTAGAAAGGAAAGAAATGGAAGTTATCTTTCTAATACAGCTCTAAAAGGTTGCATCTTTACATAATGAATAAAGGATCATTAGGTAAGATAATGCATCAACATTTAGCCGTTTAATTACTGACATGGATACATCATATACCATATTTTAAGTTGTTTTTAGCAAAACTTGCCATAAATGTACCATTCCATTATTTAAATAGAAAACGTTTTTGTGGTTAACAAAAACAAAATGAACTCATCTTGACCATATATGTCTGTTTGATATGTTATTAAACTGAGAGTTAAATGTAAAACGTACACTTGTTAGGAAGAAAACTCTCTGTCAATGTAAAACGTACACTTGTTAGGAAGAAAACCCTCTTGTCAATGTAAAACGTACACTTGTTAGGAAGAAAACTCTCTTGTCAATGTAAAACGTACACTTGTTAGAAAGAAAACTCTCTAGTCAGTGTAAAACGTACACTTGTTAGGAAGAAAACTCTCTTGTCAGTGTCCAACTGGGTGGACGTATCTAAGATTTTTAATCCAGGATATAGAACAATAACATTTATGAAAATGTAACACAGAATTTTGCAATACTTCTTACTACACTTCTACTGTTGCACACGTTAATAACTACCATATGATTTATAATGGCTGGAGACGGCTTGAATGGGTAATGAAGAAAAACTTTAATATAAGTTTAACATAACTGATAATGTACAACGTTTCGACAAGGTTTTGTCATCATCAGTTATGTTAAACTTATATTAAAGTTTTTCTTCATTACCCATTCAAGCCGTCTCCAGCCATTATTAGTCTCAAAGTGGGTTCCTCGTCATCGAATTTGAATTACAACTCCATTATAAATATGACTTTCTATTTCACACAACATGACAGTAATTAACAAATTAAACCAAAAATTTGA
>NW_013665624.1:1567854-1589338 GCF_000517525.1 Limulus polyphemus
TCAAATTTTTGGTTTAATTTGTTAATTACTGTCATGTTGTGTGAAATAGAAAGTCATATTTATAATGGAGTGGTAATTCAAATTCGATGACGAGGAACCCACTTTGAGACTAATAATGGCTGGAGACGGCTTGAATGGGTAATGAAGAAAAACTTTAATATAAGTTTAACATAACTGATGATGACAAAACCTTGTCGAAACGTTGTACATTTGCTGTTATGTTAAACTTATATTAAAGTTTTTCTTCATTACCCATTCAAGCCGTCTCCAGCCATTATTAGTCTCAAAGTGGGTTCCTCGTCATCGAATTTGAATTTACCATATGATTTGCTTTCAGATAAAAATATTTTAAAATGCTCTGGTGCATTCACCAAGCTCTAGTAATAATCTTTGACTGAAGAGGGCAGCAATGCATTTAAATTTCTCCTGTAGCTAGTAATTTGATTTGTTTAGAAACGAAAAGTTGGTGAAGTTTCCAGTAGCTATCTTCCAATGAAAATCTGGTGTTTTGTGATCAACGAAAATTAATTCTAGGTAAACCACACAAGATCACTTCCATAACTGGTCAATAAAAAGAAATCTCTTTCACTTAGTAATATGATATTAATAATTGTGTAAATATGATTTGGTCATCTAAGAGTCTGTAAATACCAATAGTTCGGTTAATAAACCAAATATCCAACGGTAACAAACGGTCTATTATGTTTGGTTGACAATTATTGATCACACGCAACTCCTAGTATATATTTATTCAGTATATAAGATGATGTGCAAAGGACCGTTTACTTTTCATCCGAAAAAGTTGAAAGAATTATCTTTTTTTGTCATTAATCATCATAAACCTTCTGGTTGACATTTTGCATGGTTACCAAAGACATGATAAGGGCTGTTTCGTAGCTGCTGTTTCAACTGTTCAGGTGTATTCCCTTCCTTTGCATTATTTCTGATAGTTCCTCTGACACAGTTTGTGAGTCTTTCTATCCTGGGCTTGCTTAGAAATCTTCCATTTTCGGCATCAGATCTTGAAATTGCGTAAAGCGATTTGGTGTAGTATTGAACTGCATGATTGTCGGACTCTACTTTCTCTACCTACCTACTATAACTACACTTCTCAATTATTGCTTTATACAAGCTCGAGTCTCCATCTGCTATTACTTTTCGATACTGTAGACCAAGTATGTCTTCACTGTTTCGAAATCCTTCCACTATAATGTGAGACTCCATTTATGTGGAAGGGCCATTCCAGTTTTTCCAACAGTGATGCTCTCTAGTGATGGCTGTTGATTTATTTCATAAACAAGTGCTACGGAATTTGTTCCTCACATCCAGATATAACAATGATTTTTGCATGGAAACCAATTATAGCAGCACAGCCAGACTTTGCAGTATATTTGTGCCCATAACTGCATTGGGACCAACTACCATCAGCGTAAGCAGTAATAAGCGATTTTCCGTCACTATCTGTATCTCCATCTTCTATTGCTAGTTCTTTCTCTTTCACTCCAACATCTTTTATTGTTTAAAACATTTGCTTTTCCCACAACAGAATATAAAGATAGATGTGATTTTTGTTATGATTTTATGACAATGGAATATTGTCATTTACTTAGTATTAACAAATTTGAATCTACTTAAATGTGATATTATTCGACGAAAACGTTCGTATAGAATTATGAATAAATATAATATGAAGTTAGTTTTATCAGATTTATTTTCTAAAGAAGGGAACTATAGAATTTCGGTATACTATTAACTACGTTAATAACTCTCTGTGTACTGGATCATATCATACATAAACATTATTTAAAATACCTTTCCGATTTTCTTCTCGTATCTGAGGAACGTGTTCGTAATATTGAGAAACTTTCATCCAATTGAGCATGCCCTCCACTACAACTGACAACACCCCAAACTGATGAATCGTTTATGTCTAACTTATGAATGTCTTCCACGTCCACTTGTTCTTCTAGTTCTGATACTGTTTTAACAGTTTCAAAGTAAAAGTTACAAATTAAATCGAATGTCGAGTTCAGACCTTCTCTGGATTCTGTTGAAAAGTGTAGCCAGCTAGGTGTACTTGTCTTACATCTAAAAAACAAACATGTGAATCAACACCAACTTAGTATACACAAATAAAAGAAAACAATTACACGACTGTAAATAATATATATCATTCTATACAAAACACTTTACTCTGGTGGGATTTTGTTACATTTACGGACTTATAATACCAGAATCAGGGGTTTGATTCTACGTGGTTCACAGAGTGCTGATAGCCTATTTTGTAGCTTTGGACAAAGAAAACAACTATTACAAAACAAGAAAAGAAATTTATTTTATAACATGAAGTCCTTTTTTATAAAGATAATATTTACCTATGAACTTCCAAACACCTTATATCTCTTATAAAATGTCCTAAGCTGGATTGGGCTTTTCTTCTTCCACGATGAAAGGCAGCTCCATGACATTGCTTAGACTCGTTGGATTCTGAATTCAGCTCATTACTACAAATAAAAAAGAAACATATCACTTAGAAAGTAAAACTGATTCAAAACAAAGCTTTGAGTAATATTACTTCTTTGTGTATAAATTACAATTACTCTATAAAATTAATTAGTTGTTAACTCACTATGATAGCTGTATGTAATCGTTATTTATATTACTTTTATTCTCAACTTTCTTTCCACTTTTCTTTCAGATAAATGCCACTCTTGCTTTTTTTTAAGCTTTAATGTAATATTCTTCGTTATTTACTTAGCTGTATGGTGAGTTCACATATAGTTCGAAAACACAATATTATGCTGATTATTGTATAATATAAGATTACTTGCTTTTTTTTTTAGCTTTAAGGTAATATTCTTTGTTATTTACTTAGCTGTGCTGGTGAGTTCACATACAGTTCGAAAACACAATATTATGCTGATTATTGTATGGAATCATTTATCCAATATGAGTATATTTGTTTCATATTCGAGTTCTAAATCTCACAACAAAACTAGATAGCATCAAACTCCAGTTTCTTATAGTAAAAAACAGATAGTATGTTTTATTATTGATGTAGCTGAGTTAATGAGAGCTGATCATGCTCGAACATGATTCGAACATATTCGACTGTTTGTTTGTTTCTTAAATTCGCTCAAAGCTATACGAAGGCTATCTGCGCTAGCCGCCCCTAATTTAGCAGTGAAAGACTAGAGGGAAGGCATATAGCCATCACCACCCACCGCAAACTCTTTGGCTACTCCTTTACTAACGAATAGTGGGACTGACCGTCACAATATAACACCCCCACGGCTGAAAGTGCGAGCATGTTTGGTCGGACAGGGATTTGAACCCGCGACCTTCAGATGGCGAGTTAGGAGCCCTAATCACCTGGCCATGTCGGGCTGTATTCGACTGATCATGGTGTGTGGTTTACTTGCTATCCAATATGAGTAAATAATTTTTGTATATAAAACATTACCAATCCCATAGTTGAATCTAACTGTAAATGTAGATACCTCAAACTCTCATTATGAAAAAAGGTACAAAAGTGTCGATTAACATAAACTCTAACCCAAGCTATACTCTATGTCAAAAGAAATATAAAGCCCCATTTGATTAATAGTTTTCATCATTGATCTTTTTGGGCTGCTCAGAGCTGATTTCACTCAAAATGCAATCTCTGGGTGGTAGGTTTGAACGCCATCACAGAAAATGCTCACCCTTTCAGCCGTAGGAATGTTATAATGCAATGGCCAATCCCATTAATCGACTAGAGTAACGCAAGAGTTGGCGGTGAGTGATATTGATGGCTGCCTTTCTTCTAGTATATCACTTATAAATTAGGGACGGCTAATGCAAATAGCCCTTTTGTAGCTTTGTGTGAAATTCAACAAACAACATCACACAAAACTGGAATATTCGTCTGATCGCGATAATGGATTTGTTATCCAACATGAGAGAAGTTAATATTTTTAGTAATAAGGTGGGTTTTTGAGGAATAGATTACTGAGCTGACTAAGATGTTGTAAACGCAGGAACAGACTAACCCTTAGAACACTTGATAAGATAAACAACAATCTCGCAGAATTTCAGAATAGTTGTAAATTTATGTTGTGTATTTCAAGAATACGTAAATTAATGTATGTTACATGAGGTGAATAAATTCATATTGTATGTGCAAAATACATAATCTTAGGGAAATTAATGAACCTAAACAATATATCTCTCAAAATAAAGTTATCAACTGAATAACTTAAATTTAATATCATTCAAACAAACATAATAAAGTTAAAAGTTTTCACCGAGTGGACGTGTGGAATGATCTGGAAGTATTTGTCTTTATGTATCTTATATTCTAGTGCTCGTGACCGTTGTACACAGGAACAACACTAATGACTTATCTCAAGGAGAGATGGACTATCAACCACCAGAACAAAGTGTACTAATTTTGAAAGAAAATAAAAGTTTGAAAGAAGATAGATTCTCTATTCTAAAGTTTCTTCTGTCGAAATGGAAGGACTGCTTTCTTTATCAGGTAGCTTTGTAGCACATTATTTTTTTCTACATTTCACTAAGTGTCTGTTATTAAGCACAAAGTTACAGATTGGGCTATCTAAATAACGAATAACGAAACCCAATTTGTTAGCGTCATAAGTCCACAGACTTCTTGCTGAGCCAGGTAATAATTTTTAGTAATAATTTTTTTTATATTTGTCAACTCCTAAATCCTTGAAAACTAGAATTGTACTTCATTTACTTTTAAACAGTGATCGAGTTTCTTTTTATGAAAAACTCTAGATGGTCGGATGACCCATTATTACGTGGTAATAAAGAATAAAAAACTTTTAAATTAATTTTTTTTGAAAACAGACAACGATCATTCTTAAAATGTAAACTGTACTAGTTTGAGCTAAATATTTTAAGACTTAACACTTTTTTCTCCCAAACTATGAAATTAAATAGCTTACGTATTCATCATAGATAAATTAAAATGTTTCCTGTTTAACACAGATGGATATCGTGCAAAAGTCGATATTGAAATATTGACGTAAGCTTACACCACAGTTTCTAATGATTTCTTTTCAGAATTTAGGGATTGTAACAGCAGAGAATACTGAACTAACTTGGGCAAATCTGTTAAGGTACGAAAGAAAATACTGCTTTACATAACAAATTATAACCTTAAACATTATTAATGGCAAGGCCAATTTGATAAAGCTATATATACAGTGAGATCAGTTTTCTAATTGAGGATTAAACAACGGAGAAATGAAGAAATATATTTACTGTTGACAGTGATGGTTTCTGTATCAGTTTTGTTCTATGTTAAAAAAAAAGTAAAATACTTACTCAAAACATAAATTTATTTTCTTTTTCCAATTTTAATATTAAAAAAAAACTTTAAAGAAGATTTAGTAAAATTATTAAGAATTATTTATCATGTAAACCATTCTCGAAATTAATAATTGTATGGAAACAAAAAATACGTGACTTCAAAGCATGTTTTTAGAAGGGTGTATCAGTGTATAGTACATATTACTCAACTTCTCAACACAACACTTCCATTCTCCAAGAACATTCATGTATATTACCAATCATTTAAATTCTGTATTCTTTTAAAAAACAACTAAAAACTTAAACATTTGAAAAAGCAAAATTTTGTAACAAGGATTACTTTATCAAGTTAAGTATTGCAAAAGTTAAGGAATTGTGAAAAGTAAGAGATTTCACTTTTGATCGTCTCGTCAAGCGGAGTCAAATGAGAGTTGAAATACAACAATTCATTAAGGCATACATTAGTCTTTTAACTGTGTAACGTATAACTGAATATATTTCCTATAGTAAGCGATACTGGCACTACCTATAACTTGAATATTTTCGACTATATCTACTCAATTTTCTTTAAAATACCACCTATGAAAACTCTGAGACTTCTGAGATTTTCTGGATTTTACGTTGGTGATGTATGTGTTAAGTTTGATCATTAGAGTTTTGAATAAAAACAAATTCATTAACATGTTTTTATATTATTTGTATTTCATCGAAATGTGACATTAGTGGTGGAAGGTGAATACTTTTGCAAAGCACTGTAAAAGGAGAATTTTAGTTTATAAACATTTTTCATTTAAACATAATTTCAGTAATTAAACATTACATTATCAGAGTGTGCTGTTCGTAAAATGTACATTTTAGCTAAGTGTCGCCTCACTTTACTTAATTTGTCATTATGAGTTTTTTGGTAAGAAATAATATTTACTGTTTTGTATATTTATCAGGTTTTATAACTGAAAAAATATTTAAGCTATTTAGTTGAAGTTTTAGTAAAGATAAAGAAAATGCAGATTGACAGTATGAAAACTTATGTAGAAAACTTTTAATTTTAAGAGGTATTATTTGTATTTTAAATATATATTACTAATTAGATTGACAAAACTAACGTAAGGCAGGGATTTATAATTAATAGGGGACATACAAAGGTCTGAGTTAGTGCATTTTTAATTTTTGTAGGAAACTTGCACTCAAAAAGATCAAGATGAAAAATGTGATCCTGATCTGGTGGTAGTAGCGATGGCTTTCTGTTCTTCAGACTCTGTAAGAATCTTTAAATTTATTCTTAACTTGATATATGGATAGGTAGCAGAATAGCATAATTTTCACCATTAATAATTCTGGTTTTAATAGGGAGGAAGAATAGATTAGAATGAATTATGTGCATTCTGTACAAGTTTAAAATATGATGGATATTTCTAGAGACATAAAAATAAAAAGTGTAAAAGATTACATTGCAATTACGATTTGAAATTTATTTGTTCAGAGTAATAAAAAGTGACGAGTGTCATACTCAGAATTCTTACTTTTTGCTTTTAAATAATAATCGTTGCTTCTTGGATTAATTGGTAAATAAAGTGTTTAGGGAAGTGCGTGATATCCCAACTTTAGTGTAAAGCTATAGTACTTGCATTGAGAGCAGAACGTTTGTTTTGACTTTCGCGCAAAGTAAAAGGTCTATCTGCGCTAGCAATCCCTAATCTAGCAATGGTAGACTAGATTGAAGGCAGCTAGTCAACACCACACACCACTAACTCTTGGTTACTTTTTTATCAACGAATAGTAGGATTATCCGTCACATTATAACGCCTCTATGGCTGAAAAGGTGAGCATGTTTGATGTGACGGGGATACGAACCTACGATCCGAAGATTTCGAGTCTACCAGAACGTGATTTAATTTTATTTCACAATTTTATTCGTTACACCCGTTTCAATATAGACTATGTAATGTCAGATTTTATTAGTATACTTATATTAACTAGATATATATTGTTTTGTTTCTAAAATAGGAATATTGCATTTGAAGTTTAGAAATATAACAAATTTAAAATATTTTCATCCCATAGGAGAATTGCAACGAATTTTTCTCGTGTTCTGGAGGTAAGATTCTTGATCAAATGTCATGTATGTATGGTTATATTTACATAGTATGGCCACGAATTATATTTGAATATAGATTATTGTTTAGAAAAAACGTTTGTTTATAAAGTTTCTGTAAAAACAATCAAGTACTTAAAACGCTAAAAAAAAAGCGCAAAAAAAATTAATATAATTTTAGAAGTTATTGTGGAATATGAAATAATCCACTTGTTTGTTTTGTTTGTTTGTTTGAAGCTAAGCACAATGCTACACAATGGGCTATCTTTGCTCTACACACCACAGGAATAATCCACTACCAATATCATTTGAGAAATTATGAAATCATGTCTGAGAAAACAAAACAAAACTCGAACAATGTTACAATTTTATTAAAGAATATCATCAGAAGAAGCTTACGAGATATGCTAATAAATCAAAGCTTTAATATTATGATCTGATACAAAATAAACGTTAAATTTCATGCTTTATAGATTTTCAACTAATAATTAGGGATGTTGCACGCTAATAAATCAAAGCTTTAATATTATGATCTGATACAAAATAAACGTTAACTTTCATGCTTTATAGATTTTCAACTAATAATTAGGGATGTTGCACGCTAATAAATCAAAGCTTTAATATTATAATCTGATACAAAATAAACGTTAAATTTCATGCTTTATAGATTTTCAACTAATAATTAGGGATGTTGCATGCTAATAAATCAAAGCTTTAATATTATGATCTGATACAAAATAAACGTTAACTTTCATGTCTTATAGATTTTCAACTAATAGTTAGGGATGTTGCACAGATGTATGTGAGATTGTACATGGATTACTATAAGAGTCCGTATAATCTAACATACTTGACTATTGGAATGACACTTCCTCTCACTGTGTAAACTGATTACAGAGACAAGCTACTAATAGTTCCTTATATTGATTATAATTTCTACAGTGGCAATGTGGGCGGAAAAAAATGAAAGTTGAAAATCACACTAAATTTGTTGAGCATCTAAAGTATTTTTACTTTTACATAAGGATGTTAACTTTTTCAGGTTGATTTGTTAAATTAATTGTTAAACTACCATTGAAACTATTTTATCCATCCAAGCCATAAATTCACGATGTTTCCCAGCAATTTACATTTTAACAAGAAAAATCTTAGCCAAACATTTTGGTAAGCTTTCCATAGATATTTCACTTTTTACGTTAACATTGGTATTCAAAAATATTATAATAAACCAGGAACTCACACATCCATTAGATCTGGACTGGGAAACTCCACGTACATGTGGTCTAACTTTGTAGATAAGAGTGTTCCCCTGGATTGGGCTAGGGTATGGTTTTGCACCTCAATGTTGTCCCATTGTCACTGTTTTCAATAAAAACATTGCTGGATCCTTCGTAAATGATTTTATATTTCTCAACGGAAGAACTGTGCATGGTGGCATTACACTGTCTCATTGTCGAGAATTTTCTGAAACCAAATATATAGTCTAAACATGTTCCCTGTGGCGCCATAGTTCATACTTTTGGCAACTGTATTAGAATTTATAAAACATATAAATAAAATGTAATTAAATCCAGATTCTATTTTCTTTAGATGTCATCTTACAGCTTTAAAATTGTATGTTAATTATGAAAGTACATGTTCTTTAAGATAATACAGATTCAAATCTGACAACAGCAAGTACGATGTCACAAGCTCTTCTCATATATAAAGTGCAATTAAAATATTTGTCAAATGCGAAATTTATTCAACACATAAAAGAAACGAAAGCCAGTTATATCTTTCATTAATGTACAAAATCGATGATAGTCAAGTAAATATTTGTTGTGTTTCCTTTAATTTTGTCCCTTGTATCATTAATCAATAGCAATTTAGAACTAACTATCTTTGTAAAAAAACACTTTGTGCTCGTTTATTAATCTATGATTTCTTTATAAAGATTACCATTGTTAACAATACGTGTAGGTTAGAAGTAAATGCTCAATATAACTCGTGATCTTAGGTATAAAACAAGTGCACTTAATTAGTCTCTTATGATAGCTAGATATGATCTGCTTTTCATGACCTACGAATTATGTAACATAAAGAGAAATTGTAAGATAATTTTCAAGTAAGTAAAATTTTTTCAGTGAGCTTTTGGCTCCATTTATAAAATATTCGAGGGCAAGATGCTGCTTTGTCACTTAAAGTTCCAGTATCTGAGCGAAAAATCTCATAGAAGTGAATAAATTGTTATTGAAATCAAGAAGTATTATGGATTTTTTTAAAGTCCATGCTTCTTTTTATTTGCAGAAACGGAAAACATTTGCCAATTTGACAAAGAACAGTCGGGAGAGTGTCAACACATTAATAAATGTCCACAATGCTTTTCTTGCTGTAATTCATCATCAAACAGAGAATGTTTTCCAAGAAGTGACATTAAAATGAACTGGACCATGCTAGAAGAAAAGTCTGTATACAAGTTTTAGTTTGTAGAGCTTAGAGAGATTGAACTAATTATTGTATTATAAATTATATTATCTAAAATATCCTTTAAGCTGCGTAAGTGTAAATAAAGTAAGGGTATCAAGGTGGTTAATTCTGCATATAACTATTAAAATTATTCCTTTATAATTTGATTGCATTTCATTAGCATTATTTATCATATTTGCAAAAGTTCCTAGAATGCAAGAGAACATATCACAAAGCAGTATTGAGCTTTATTAATTCAGTTGTTTCATGTTCTAAACTGTAAATTGAGTACTGCATTTTAATCACTTAATTAAAGTATGTTGTAAATACATTCATTAGAAATTGAAAAATTAATAATAGTTGACAAATTAAAAAATCTTACTTTTGAACAAGCCAAAAATTGTACATGTTACAGTAAGATGAAGGCTGAAATCTGGAGTTTGATACCTCCAAAGGGCAGAGCGTAAATATTTCATTGTATTGCTTTGTGGTTATATACAAACATAAAAATTATAATATATGAAATTTTCTATGTTAATTTTATAATAATACATGGAAGTGCATGTTATGAAGTTGGGTGTAAAGGGCATCAGATAAGGTGAAGAGAGGTAGGAAAGCCTCTAAGGGATTAGAGATTATAGTCATTAGAAAGTAATTGGAGAGAGCGGCCACCTTTCTTATTCAATTGGTGTGGAGATTACAAGACCCCTTTAATTATGAGATGTTGTAATCTAATATAGGGAAAACAGGTGTGCAAGGTCACAAAGGAAGAAACTTGTTTGATGTGGGTGTAAGGAAAGAATTATAAAAGACAGTAGTTTAATTAAAGAAAAAAGGGCCATGAGAGAGAACGAACAAAACCTGGAGGGTTGAAGGTTTGTTTGTTTTTGAATTTCGCGCAAAGCTACACGAGGGCTATCTGCGCTAGCCGTCCCTAGTTTAGCAGTGTAAGGCTAGAGGGAAGGCAGCTAGTCATCACCACCCACCGCCAACTCTTGGGCTACTCTTTTACCAACGAATAGTGGGATTGACCGTCACATTATAACGCCCCCACGGCTGAAAGGGCGAGCATGTTTGGTGTGACTGGGATTCGAACCCGCGACCCTCGGATTGTGAGTCGAGCGCCCTAACCACCTGGCTATGCCGGGCCCGGGTTGAAGGTAGACAGTATTATGTTGCTAGTAAGAAACAAAACTTAGTTCTAAATCTATGTGTTATTGATTATAGTACTAATCAGCAGGTTGTTACATTTACATTAGTATGAATCAGTTTACGATAGGAATAAGTACAACCTTAAAAAAAATAGATGAATAAGAAAGGAAAGGGAAGTACGAATGTAGTACGAACTTAAGAAAGTGGTATTAAAGCGATCTTAATTTTCAAATAATGTAATTAACTGTATAATTTACAAGCTTACGAACTTCCTGTACTACACTTGTTGAATAAGTTTAGAGGAAGTTCAGGTATTTATGTGATTAACGTTATTTATTTATCTTAACAAATTTCCACTAGTTTAAAACTGTCATTCTAGCATTTACCCAAAGATTACAATACATGTGAATGTATACTACATTAAAACAGTATAACGAGAAATAATATATATATATATGCTTTCAGGAAAAAAGTATTATTGACGAAACATGACAAAGAAATAAGTGAATGCCATGGTGAGTTAAGATTACTTTCTATATGTAACTTTTAAAAATGTATTGAATCTCTTTGGTATTCGTATCAATATAGGTTTATAAAAGTATAATGTTTTTAGACTTTTAATTCATGATTATTTGCACACGTTTATAGTATCTCATGAGCGTAATTTTCTGAGTAATGTGTTAGCTTCTCTATAAGTTCAAAATTAAGGACATGTACCTTTTTGAGTCATTTAATGGTTTGTTTGAAAAAATTATGAAGCTTAAGAAATACAATCTTTTTTAGTTATGTACTGGTTCCTCTACAAAGTCAAAGCTAAAATTGAGCAGATTTACACAGGGGTCCAGGGCAGGGCCTTTTCCGCAGCACTTGAGTTACAAATAAATGATTTTTCAAAAGTACCTTTTCTGCTATAACTCTCTTCATATGTATCATAAAAGTATGAATAATATTTCAAATGAAAGAGGAAATCATCTTCTAAAAGATGACATTATGAATATTTGAATTATCTCATTTCCATATTCATGACATCTCAATACTATTTAATATTTTAGGACTTCTAAAGTTTCATACTTATTATACAGTATAGGCATTACTTACTATAATTTATGTTGTTGCTTTGTTGACAGCTTTTCATAATACTGCACAAGAAAGCCATTTCCATGGTAACCATCAAGTGGCAAGTTGGCCATACTGTCAGTTTATTCATGTAAATTCTGCACAAATGGTTATGATTTATTACCCGAATTGTGTCATAGTATTGCAAATGTGTTGCTTATAGTCTTTGAGCATTATGTCAGCTCGCAAATTCCCTGGATAAACCCCAAGAATAATAATTATTTCTATTGTCTTACGTCAGCGTATTATCATCTCATATCTCATTATTTGTTGTCAATTTGCAGCGTATTATCATCTCATATCTCATTATTTGTTGTCAATTTGCATACAGGCGCAATGACTATGAGGACGAATTGAGAATATCGAGATGTCGCTACAATAATTTTAAACAATTAAAGTTAGATTATAAATTCTTGATATAACAGTATTTACTTTGAAATTCGTGAGATATATTGAAGTTACCGGCTACAGGATAATGACAAGAAGGTCACAATAATTATGATTGCCGGTAAGTATCACCTTAATGTTTTAATTTTTTTAATGATAATAATAAACTAGCTAAACACAGCATGGTTTAAAATGAAGTGCTTAACATTCAATAAACATACGAGTTAAACATACATTAAGAAACAATATTGTTATCGTTTATGGATTGTTTTATATCCAGGTCCATAAAGATGGAGCAACAAAATTCATGTGATGTGCAGCCTAGTACCTCTGGCACAACAAGAAAAGACAGTGCACCCAAAATTATACAAAGTGTATTATATGCCACAAGCAATCAGGAAAACTGTACAATGTTACGGATAGGACACAGTGTACACTCAGAATTGCACCAAATGCCAGACAAATTTATAACTGGGAACGGATTAAAAACTATTTGGAAAAAAACTTGTTTCTAGTGGATAAAAAACCAGTATGGTATCCAAATTGTAGAAATAGTTACTTGTTGAAAAACAAATCCATGAACGGATATAGAGAAAGAGACAAGACACACAAGAAGACATAGATGATGCGGATCAAAGACAAACACGTAATTCTATTGGTCCGGAGTATGATAGCAAGAAACATTGTGTAATTTGCTGTAAAGTGTATGATGTTCGTACGAAAGAGTCCATCCCACTGGTAGAGACAGGAAATAGACAAGTGTCTTTACAGAAAAAACCAACAGAACTTGGCAATGGGGATTTGTTATGAGGTATTGAAGCATTCGGAGCGAGATGTTAGATATGGTTGCAAAGGATCTATGCTAACACAGGATTTGCATGAACCTGTATATGGCCAAGCTTAATATGGTAATCTTATCTACTGAATCAAGTGACATTTATGATGTAGCCTTCAACACACTCGTCAAGAAAATAACAGAACCACTGCTCAATAACTCATCTGTACTCCTGTTATTTACGATCAGAGATAAATACCGAACACTGCTTCGAGACTATGGAGTATCCAATTGGGAATCTTACTAGTCGAATCGCTTAAAACAGGTTTAGGAAACCATAAAGGGAGTGATGTTGGGTTTTTCTTTCACATAATGTATTCATCAGACATTGTTTGTCCATCTTAACTCACATTCGGTAAGGTGTCGACAAACATGAAGTCCCTAAATGAAGAAGCAATTGAAACTGATGACGACTATGTTATCACGAAAGCAGCATGCTTGATAACAAGAATAACATCAAATGAAGTAAACGAAGTACCAGATCTTGATTCTACTTAGGAATAAGCTGATACATATATCATCCTACGTGTAATTTATTGTGCTGAAATTTTGAAATCCGATCGAATAGTTATCCAGTCCAACGACACATATGTTATCATGTTGTGCATCTATTGCTGTGTGAAGAACTTATCCATCAAGGAATTCTGGACTCATACAGATGTAAATGTTTCAATCTAATTTACCAAGTAGCAGCTAGCCTAGGGAAAAACAAATGTCGTGCATTGCCATACTTCCACGCCTTTTCTGGATAAGATGATACGAGTTTCCTTTATGGGCGCAGGAAGCGAGAATTGTGGAAAGAAATGTCTTATGTTGATCTCGAACTCATAAAATCTCTCGAAGAAAATCAGGATGTAGAATTTAGGTCTCTTTGCTTCAAGCCAAGCAATGGTTATCAAGTCATCTGGAGGAGATCACTCTGCTCATTGAGAAAAAAGGAACTATGGTCTACTTATCTCTTTATCCCATACAGCTGGTGAACTGGAAGAACACATTAAACGTGCTGCTTTATTAACATTCACAGGAAATTGGTCGCACATCCCCAAACCATGCTTACCTGCATTCACACTTTTTGGTTGAAAGAATTAAGATGATAACACACTCAATCCTGTTATGATGAAGAGTAGTTCGTTTCCATCCAGTTTAGCTACCAATTTGAAATGTATGTGTAAAAAATGTGTTCTGAAAGTCGCACATACAGCAAAAAACAATGTTCCTTGCTATGCTGGATGTTTTTGTGAGGGCCTACCAGTAAATTCTTCAGGGCAGAATATTCTGAACAGGGCAGCTGTGATGAAGATTAAACACGTAATTGGTTGTTTAATTGTCATAATGTAAGAAACTGAAATACTACGTGATAAGCATTTCCGTTATCTCTTGTCATGCCTGTCTCTCAATATTATTTGATTTATTCATGTAGAAATCTGCATATATATTGCCTATGTTATGTTAATACATTTTCAATAAAGCTTTAACTGTTAGTGCTCGAAAGTGTGGCTATTGACGTATTTTTAATTATAGCATTTTGACATGATTTGTTATGTTTATTTGTGCTTGATTAGACACAGTGTGTATATAAGTTCACTTCAAAAAACGTACCATTTCTCTTTCATTCGTCTTATTGGTTATGCATGAGACGAACATTAAAGGAGCCATTCTAAATATTAACAATTTTTGGGGAAAATGTATGCTTTGGAGTTACCATGGAAATGGCACTCTTATGCAGTATTTTGAAAAGCTGTCAACAAAAAAAACATCCAAAATGATACAAGTAATGCCTATAATGTATAATAAGTGTGAAATGTTGCTTTGAAAGTCCTAAAATATTAAATAGTAGTGAAAATTTTCAACCAGAATTCAAAATTTTGATGCAAATTGGCATATTAATGAGATATCATGAATATGTAAATGAGCTAATTTAAATATTGATAGTGTAATCTTTAGAGGATGGCTTCCTCTTTCATTTTATACATTATTCATACTTTTATGATAAATATGAACAGAGTTATAGCAGAAAAGGTATTTAAAATATATATATATATTTTTAAACAAGGTTGTCATGGAAACGGCTCTGCCTAGGCGCCCCCCCCCCGTGTAAATCTGCAACGGGCACCACCCCAAAATTATTCTTAAGGTCCATACTAATGAAAGAACTACATCAAACCGACACTGCCGAATCCCCCTTGGCTCCCCGAATAAGTGGTGGAATGTAGGTATGAGTAAGGCAGGTTTTTCTCCCATCTCTAGTTTCTGATCTTTTTCCATCCCAACAATTTTCGAATACAATTTTTTTGTTACTAGTTTTTGAACTTTTTACGAGACGAAGTACTGGCCACAAGTGTGGCTGTAACTTCTAGGTAGAAAGCATCATTTGACCAACTTATTTAGTTATATTCTATAATATAATATCATAATAATAATATCATATATAGCCATAATATCATCTATAGATGTTACTTGGTGAAGCAAGATAAGTCATGACCAGGATACTGTGCGGCGCGATAAGGAGTATACGGTAGATTATCTACTTCTGTATAACGCACATAATGGTATACTGATCAGAGACTGTGATTAGTACTTTGGGCTGTACCTAACTTATCGTGGATCACATGCTGCTCTAGGTACGAAAAGCCACATGGAAGTATTCAAGTGTTTTAGTGTACAGGCTAGTTTTAGGCACACTGTGGTTTACTAGTTACAGATGACGGAGAAGAAGAAAAAAATCGATGTTTTTGCAGCCCATTTTCTAAAAGTCAAGGAAGATTAACCGAACTCTAGAGACAGTTTTGTACCTGATTAATAAAGGGCTTTTCGCCTCTATCTCTTTGTCTGTGTTTTACCAATGTCCTGGCGTACCAGCTACCATCTCTAATGTACAAGCCGCCATTTTTAACCGGATCCATCCCTACATAGGGATCCTTCATTCACAAGAATCAATACTCCGCAGAGATCATGTTTTCTAAATGTCGACATGAGACATTGCTTACACACTCCATTAACTTAAATATTTCTCACATGTAAACACACATTTATTTCTCTCTTTTCATGTAGAAGTTTGTAGAGTATATGAAGTACTCGTATGCTTAGTTTGATGAACAGGTGATCTTGTAAGTACACATATATTATGTAGCATTTAAACACACCAACGTATTATATAGAAACGTCCACGGTAATTCTGTTGATGCATTAATACTTCTAGATTTGTTAAGAAGCCTTTTTCTCCTTTTTCAGCTCTTTTTAACTCATATTCAACTATCATATTGATATTTCACAGGCTTTAAATCAAGCATATACTGGATGATGCCTCAAGTGATCAAGAACGAGCTCGAAGTAACTGAAGTTGAATCTGTTAATGCTCATTCAGCCTTGAGTGAAAACAAAATTGCCTTACTGAACTTGACAGTACTAGCCGTTGACAATAGGATAGCCATTTGGAAATATGGTAATTTAATATTTTTACTGCTGTATATAATTTCAAAGGTGAAAGTTATTTACTGTTTTTTCGCTTCACAGTTACATAAAACGCATAAGAGCTTGACTTTACTTTCAGCTTCATCTGACCAATGTATTAAGAAATGATTTGATTGAATAACTCTAATTTTCGATGGAATTTAAGTTCGATTGCAGTCTGTTTGAATTTTGAATCACTGCCCAAAAATTCAATAAATAAGACAAACAATTAATGTTTGAGTTGTTGTTGTTTTTTTGTAAAATTTAAGCTCTTTGATAATTTGTTTACACATTTTTTTCCTATTTTAAAGATGCACTAAAACCTTTTAAAGGAAAGGAATTTAAAAGTAAACATTACTAGTTACAACCAAAATATGAAAAGAAACGAAATAAACATAAAACAAAAGCCAGTTTAACACAGGGTGTATAAAAACGGAACATTTGTTTAGTTTATAATTATCAAATTATTACAAACATTCAAAAAGTATAAATATTACCTCTTGCTATTGTGATAAAAACTTAGCACACAGGATCACGCACTGAATTAAAAAAAACGACCCAAAATTTAGAATATACAAGTTGATTAGTTGAATTCTCATTATTTATTCAAAAATATGTTATGTTAAATGATTTTTTTTCATAGATGTCGTTAATATGGTAACTTGTTCCATATTTGATTTCATTTGACAAAATATCTTTATAAGCTGCATTGCGTAATATAACCATATAAAGATATGCACATTTCTTGTACACTGGATGTTAAAGCTTCATTTGTGCAATTTATTTAACGCTCAAATTAACAATGTTTTTTACCGTACGTTAGCAGTGGGTAACAAATTGTATCATATTGAGTAATTTTATGTTTTGGATTGTTATAATGAACGATGGAAAGAACTGACAAAAATAACTGAATGTAGGAAGTTAAATTTCTATATTGTAGGTCTGTACTTTTGTGTGTGTGACTCATATGTTATTAGACACTGTAGAACCAACAAAGTGTTGGGAATATGAGCGATTTGTTGCATAAATAGTGTAAAAATTATTTGTTTAAAAAGCAGATGCGGTTTATAAAGACCACCACTGATATTTCTAGGATTTATTTAATCATGAAGTTAAAGCTTGGTACTAATGTTCTTTCGTATATTTTTGTTTCATATTGTAAGAATCTAAGTCTCAGTAGCTATATAACGAAACAACATATTCGTAAAGGTATTATCTTGGTAATTTTGTGTTCCATCCAAACATTTTATTTTAGCTATTTAATGGTTAAACCATTATAGGTAGAGGTAAAATCACATTAGCAATTAGAAGTTTGTCTTAATAAATATCCAAGTACCCGAAGACTGATTATAAATTTTGGAGCTGCTCACCACAAATATTGACTCAGCGTGACATCAAGGAGTTTTGGAATGTTATTAGTATTAATTCATAATAGCCAATTATTAGAAGTATATATATATAAACACGTCATGTTTTATATCATATTATATTCCCTAAAGTAGATATTGTACATAAGTTTAAAATTCCATAAGTGACAAGTAAAATAATTTATTTTCAGCAATACATAACCCTAAATTATAAATATTATTTTCGCATATCTTCAAACTATATTTATTATCAGCTTATATACACAGTTTGAAAATATTATGTAACACATTATTATGTAGCTAACATACTCTCCTGTAATATTTACCACACTTGTTTAATAGTGTTATTACAATAACAGCTAAATATTTGTATACTTTTGGTAGACTCTGACAATCAATTAAAGTTTGTGTTAATAAATGTGTTAATTTAAGTAATCTTAATGTATTTTGTTACGTATTAGAATTTCAAATGCTCTGAAACTGAGTTAACTGATAAATTTAAATTTAGTTGCCAAAGGAGAGTATTTATTATTAGTTTGCTATAGTCAGTGGGATATAAACTTTGGAAATTATAACTGTGATTATTATAACACTTATTAATCGAGACACTTCAAATATTTGACCAGGAGCATTTACAAAGTTCGAGCATTACAAATCATTTAACTTCAGTGGATTTTCATCAGACATTAGTACTTTTATGAAAACATTACCTAACTTCAACGGTGGAAAACTCAGCGTGTGTGGCTGGTGAATAACGAAAGACAAAGCTAGCTAGCTCCCCGTTAAGCGAATCGTACCTACATCAACTCGTAATTAACTCGCTGACGTGAACCCTCGATATGATATCAAGGAATTTCTAGACTAGAAAGAATACTTTATATTGCTTGTAAGTTTGTGAAACTTTTGTTTATAAATCATTGTTTGTAATAACAATTTGTAATAACTGTTAATGTAAGTTGTATTGTTTTGTGTATATTAAAATGTATTTGTGTTACAAAAAACGAAAACTGTGTGCATCAATCTTGTTGGCAAAAATCATAAACTGACTTTATATCGACTCTTACTTAATTGCTAAATCCAAAGTACAATTTAACTCGTCGCATTGGTTATATTTATAGGTGTATGGAGGCTTTCTCGAATTTTCAGTTTTACGTAACAATACACATTCTCACATTTTCTTCAGTGATCCTTTGCGTACATATGTTAGTCAATTGTAGATTATAGTTCTCAAAGAATGGGTTACAATCAAACGAAATACTTCTCATATTTTGTAAAATGTATGCCACATTGAGTAGGAGCTAATACAGTTGAAAAATATTGTTCAACCCAATATTAGGTTGTGGTCTTAACAAAATGGTTAGTCAGTATATCTTATATTGAATTAAATGATTCTTCCAGAACATACAGAGTATATATTATCATACTTTGTGGTTTTTAAGCATGAAAAGTAAAAAAAAACAGTGTTAGCCTAACAAATTTACCAACACAATCCGACTTAGAATGAATAGTATTGATACTAGATGTAGTCCTTTTAAAATACTCTTAACGTAGCAATCTCTCTAAAGGACTGGATTTGTAAAAGTTGTAAAATTTCGTAAAAGTTGGTGTAACCAAGTCTTCTAACGGTTTTGGCTCATTTTCTGGACAATAAATCAATAAGCGAATTACATCAGAAATGAAAAGAAAACCAGAAACTCGGATATAACCATCTTAAAACTAAAATGTAAAGACACTACCAACAATGTTTCTAATTGTGATTAAGTAAAACAAGGCAACATTGGCACTAAATAATCCCCTGAATACCAATACGTGTCACTTTATTTCGTTACTGTACTATTGAAATTGATTTCAAGGAAATAACGAGAACATGAAATTCTAATCTACTATAGTAATTAAACCATCCGACACTGGTTAATAGTGATTTTTTTAAATATAATATTTCGAAATATAAGAACATAAGACATCTGAATGACGTCAAGTTCTGCATGGTTCTTGTTGACATACTTTTTTCTTTTCTTTTTCCAAAGACGCAATCAGGAAACAGCCGAAAAACTTTTCGAAGCCAAGCAATGATCATTAACTGATAAACATTTTGCACTTTATCACCCCAAAAAATCTCATATTTATTGTTTTCAAACTTAAAAAGCCTGATTGCCTTGAGTTTCCAGGAGTATTACAGTGCAACTACCTCACTGAATTATTTATGGCTACCTTTAATCTATTTATCAATTATATTTTATTTCTCTTCCTACGTATGATAAAAATAATTATCACAGTTCACTGCTAATAACATTATAGATTTCGTTTTCACTATGACCATTCAGTTTTTACACTGCGTTATACCTCATAATAAAGCTCTGCATAAGTTCAAACACTTACTAAAAAATTAAGATGAAATAACATAAACGCATCCGTTGATAACCTACTACATCTCACCGATTCGTTTAGCTTTATCAACATACTTACCAACAGTTACGTAGTGTCGCCATGGAGATTGAAATGAGCCCACTTTATGCGAAACACTTTTGGAAGTACGCAGTCCTTTTTCTCACATATTTTCTGTTTTTGTTCTGTATTTTTGATGATGTACTGGAAGCCAAGAATATTTAGCACTTCATTACAGTTTATCCAAGTATACTATTTTACTTTAAAACAATAACATACATTTTCTAAACACCTGTATTGAAAACACCAGTCTGTGAATCAATATTAGCATTGTGCGAGTTAAAGAAGGTGATTCACTGAATTTTGTTTTTTGTTGTAAAAGAAAGTGATAATTATGTCTTTTGATTGAATAACGTCAGTTTTTGGTATAATAAATTAAAATGAGAACAAAGTCACCAGTTAGTAGCGTCATTCTGTGGTAGTAGCACAAAGTAATATTAACAAAATAAGCAGCGAGTCTTTATTAATTCCGCAATGACAGTCTGTGATAGTGAAACATTGTGAAAATGATTAATTTGACTCAATGCCGTTCATGTACACTGAGTGGTCACAAGTAAATAGACACCTAATTTTTCGTCATTTAACTGATTTATGCTAACTAATTTGTGTTCACATAGCTCTATATAAATGAAAATAGTCCGCACACTAATTATCTTGTGCTACAACATGCCTAGAACTCAAGGTTCTCTCGAATTGTCAGATTTTGTTAGAGGAAGGATAGTTGATCAAGCAGATGGTGGAATAAGTCAGCGGCAAATTTCGCAGAATTTGGGAATCTCGCTTTCGACAGTCAACAGAATCATCGTGCAGTTCAAGAAATACGGCAAGAAAAGACTGAGCAGCGTCCGGTTCGTCCTGGTCCATCGGAGAAGA
>NW_013665624.1:1590372-1606574 GCF_000517525.1 Limulus polyphemus
CCCACTTTTTAGAAAAAAAAAGTTTGCTCTTTTTTGCTCCTCCATCATCAGGTACGTGGTGATGACTTAAGCTTGTCTACATTTGTAATAAAGTTTATTTCACAACCCATTCAAGCCGTCTCCATTTCAGTGGATGTAAACAAAAGACAAATGTAAGTATACTTTAATAGACATTTGTACAACAACATATTAAAAACTTATTACAATTTGTAAAAAGGTCTAACGTCAGGTCGTAGAATAACATTATAAATGTATTTATTGATAGTATTAAGCACGGTAAAGTTTAGCCCTAACTAAACCAAAGCAAAAGACATGCAGAAATTAGAGTGTTAATTTATCTCTTTATCGAATATAGGCAGAACAAATGTTAGGCCTAAGACAAGTGGACTTTTAGATTCCAGTGTATGCGATTAAAATGATTTACGTTATTCTATAAATCCTGTATTTAAAAAAGTGATGTTGCAATAAAGATACTAATTTAACCGCAAATGTTTTGTGATTCTTTGGTAGTTATCATTACTTTATGATATGCTATGTTCCCTTATTAGTGTGGTTATAAGTAAATTTGGTTTGTTTGTAGTTAAGCACAAAGCTACATAAGAGCTATCTGTGTTTTGCCCACAACGAGTATCGAAACCCATCATTTTAAGTCTTCAGACTTACCGCTTTGACACTGGAAGGGGAGAGGAGCTATAAGTAAAGACCACCCTGTCTATAAATCGACAAATAAAGGATCGAGTTTCACTAGACGTTGGCAACCAGAACTGGGAATTCAAGGTCCATGGTTCTCGTCCCGTAGATGCAAAATCGCGACCTGCACCTTATGGCCGTAGATATCCTATAAGAGTGACCGTCAAATCCCATTAATTGATTAGAGTAGCCCAAAAGATGGCGGTGAGTGTTGTTTACTAGCTACTTTTCTTCTAATCTTTCAGTTGATATTAACAGACAGCTAGCGCAGGTAACCCTTGATTAGACTTGTGCGGTTGTCAGAAACAACAACAAAAAGAAGAGATAATTCTAGTCTCTATATCTTTAATGGGGCGAATCCTGGTTATTACTAAAACACGTAAGCTAACAATTGTAAAGGCCACAAAGCGTGAACACCATAAGACACATGTACAGTTAAATACAGTAGCATATAAAAATATATACAACTTTAAAGATTTAAATGCACTTGGTATTTTTAACCTGAATGGCACCTTAAGCTATTCGCGGATTAAACACGTAGGTCAGGTATAGCCGTCCCCCATTTTGAACTATTGAACTGGTTGGTAACCAGTCATTAGCACCCTACGCCTACACAGCTCATTTAACCAAATAACCAGATTGACTATCACCTTTATAACGTGGTTCATAGCTTAAAACGCGGAGGATGTTCAGTGGCATATCACGGATTTCAATTTAGACATAACTAACCACGCCTAGCCATTCGAATGTACGTTATATCTTTTACATAAATGGTTAGTAATAAAATTCTGATTGAAAAGTGACTGAGTTTCGTTTGGGGGGAAAAATCCGATATGTCATGAAATGATAAAAGCTTCATGAATAAAACCTATTTGGTATTTTGTTCAAATCTAATGGAAAAGGTGGCTAGGATTAAAGTGCCTCAACTCATATAAATCGGAAAAGCTATTGACTGAAATATAGTACATTTTACGTCCATACTTTTGTTTTTGGACAGAGAAGATTCATGTTACAGAAGTTTTTCTAACTTTTGATTTGGCGAGTGACAGTAATTATTTCAGTTTCCATGTATAAAATATCTGTTGACATGCTGTCTTCATCTTTCTGTATGAAAAATAATCTACATAAAATATAAATTTAAAAAATACGTCTTTGATCTTTTTTAGTTCCCCCTCTAGGCTACTTTCCAAGAAATCCACACAGAAACACCTTGACGCCATTTTGAGACTCAATGACAAAAGTTGCAGTATGTAGCTTTTATCTGTGTAAACGGATTAACACATGTTTACGACCGTGAGACATCTGGTCAATAATTATGGGATTAACTACATGCAGAAATTACAGGTAAGTTAATAAAAATACTTCAATATACCTGAAGAAAGAAATATTCGGCACTAGTTATGGAAGGGTGAATTTCACGACTGTTTTAGTCATTATATTTGTAGCAAGCGTTTTTATTTTGTATCAGTAGAAAATTATAATTAAATGATTTTCATGTTGTTGTTTTTATCAGAAATACCGATAACTGTTTCTAGACTTCTACGAAAATTGTGAAAAAAAAATCTAAATATCAAACGGGTTGTAAGACAATATTTCGATGCTTGTAATTTGATCCTAGTGAACGTAGATAGACTGAGAAGAAATACGCAGTGCCTTAGATATGACAGTTTCAAAGCAAGTGTATTAGAGAAAGCTTAGAGTTTCAAAATTTGGCATAAGGTCTCTCATATACTTTAGGATTACAGGAAAAATGTTCGAGACAATTTCTGCTGTAGGTCGAGTTTGGTCTAGGTTAGCGTACCGGGTTGCGAATCGAAAGTCTCGGCATGTTCGAGCCGTCATATCACCGAGAACGTTCCACGCTTTCAGTTGTGGATGAGTTATATAAATGACAGTCAATCCCATTATTCGATTTAATGAACTAGACAAAGCTCTCGTGGCGGTTGCTGCTTAGTTGGTGCCCTCCCTATGGCCTGTATTTCAAAATTAAACACGGCTATATTTCAATTCTAAGGGTCTCTAACTTGTGATTAGCCCAGACATAAATTTATGAGGTGTCATTCAAGTTAAAAGTTCCAATTCCACATCACTTGTATGTTGTTAAGTATTTGAAAAAATGCATTCAACTAACTATGCAAATTAGTTCGAACTTTTTTCTACATGAAAAATCCTAGAATCATCAGTTAGCAAGATAAAGTCAAGCTTGCGATAAGAACAAAAAATGACCAACGTCCGAAGAATATGATTATACCGTTTAAGCATTTATGTGGACGATTACTGCTGTCTAAGTTATAGCTGCTGCAAAGAAAAGAAAAGCCAATTTGAATATGTACACACGTTTACACTTTGTTTACACTTTTATAATAGATGCATATTCTAACATCTAATGCAGCAACCAACGTGGAGACATTAACGCAAAGTGTTAAACCCAGAAGCCTTGATACTAAGCTGCCTTTTTTTTTGGTATTTGTTGAATTGTATTCTATTCAAGAGAAAAAAAAAGTGAATGCCTGAATGATCCAAACATGGTTGTAATTCTTAGAGACCTATATATATATATATTATTGACGTTCTAGCTTTTAAACACAATGAAATTAGAACGATTTTTTTCCCCGAATGGGGTGATTCGGGTGAAATATAATAAAAGCAGATTTCAAACAGGTATTTCTGTTGTCTGGACGGGATTAGATGGCATGATGTTCCCAAACTCCTTTGTTTGTCTAATCCTGGGATTACACCACATTGCAACTATTTGAACAAACAGCTCTCTATGTGTTTTTATGCGTATTTTTCTATAAGTACACTAAACAAGATTAAAACCATATTGATGTTTTCTTATTGTGTTAATTAAGGCTAAATCTTTGGAGAAGCTTGTTTGATTCTTGTACTTTGAATAGACTAATCAAAGTAAATGTTGAAATGCAATACAGAAATAGTGTGCTGGTTGAATAGGTGTCATTCTAAGAGCTATTGGGGACGAGATTATTAAGCCCATTTTTTGTTGAAGTGATTGTTTACAAATAAGCATATTGTTTTATAGATTTACATTTTCTATAAAGAAAATTAGGACAGTCCATTTGTCTGTGATGGTATAATGGGTGGGAACCTTGAATTTCATTCAACAACGCAACTTTGAAGCTTTAAAACAGAGTGAAAACAGGGTCTTTGATTCAGAAAACATCAGTCTGTGAATCAATATTAGCATTGTGCAAGTTAAAGAAGGTGATTCACTGAATTTTGTCTTTTGTTGTAAAAGAAAGGGATAATTATGTCTTTTGATTAAGTAACGTCAGTTTTTGGTATAATAAATTAAAATGAGAACCAAGTCATCAGTTAGTAGCGTCATTCTGTGGTAGTAGCACAAATTAATATTAACAAACTAAGCAGCGAGTCTTTATTAATTCCACAATGACAGTCTGTGATAGTGAAACATTGTGAAAATTATTAATTTGACTCAATGCCGTTCATGTACGGTAGATGCAAAGTCTTTGATTTCGTAACGATAATTTGTTGTAGTAAAACGTGGTAAAGGCTGTCTTTGATTCAGTAACATCAGTCAGAATTAGTCTGAGTAAATAAAAGTAAGCATAGAGATGTTGATTTAATGTGGACATTGTGGCTGTAAAACATGTGAGTGATGAGTGATTCAGTATTGACAATGTAGTAGTAAAACATGTGAATGACGAGTCTTTGATTCAGTATTGGCAATGTGTTGATAAAATTCCTGTTATTAATGGTTATTTAACTACAGCTACTTCTACCCATCTGAAACAAAATATTAATCAGAAGGGTAGTCTTTACGTTCAAGATGTTCATGTTCTGACAGCAACAATTTGAAACAACGAACACTGAGCACGATAACGATAGGTATAGATATTGTATATTTTTCTGAATTAATAGTTTTAAATATATTAATTTATTACTTACAGATACTCTACAAAGTGAAACAAATATATATGAAACTATAAGGCCTGATATCAACATTTGGATGAGCATCAGTCAAATTAAAGCCACAGTGAAAAGTAAAACAGAATATGGGCTAACAAGATTGGTCGTTTTCGATGAATGTAAGTATTCATGTTTTAAGTATTTTAATTTATTGGATAAAACACAAATACTTAACATGTTTCTGGTTTGTTTTAGACTTAGAATTACATATTTGACACCATTTGATGTATAAAAGGCTGTCACAGTTCTTATGAATTCAAAATAGTAAAAAACAATTTTGATGAGCACTCAGAAAGTTCCCGAGTAATTTATCCAACAGAATTGTGCAAAATATCATATATTTCTCAATTTTTGCTTGTTTTGTAGTTACACGATTAATGAACGAGACTTAAAATAAACAAGCTAGCAAGTTACGCAGTCCGTTTTCCACTAGCATGTATGATTTCACTAACTTGAATAATTGGATTAACTTCTCAAATTAAAATCCAACAGCATTGCAATATGTTCTACGTAATCTGATTGGAGGATGCTAAAAATCTACATGTGCAGAGAGTGATAGTAAATATTAGATTTAACGTTGGATAAATAAACCATTATTGTTATTTTTCGAAACCTAAGTCGTTTTTACTTAACTCAGCATTTACCGCCTGAAAAAAGAGCAATTTTCGAGGCTTACTATGCTCAAATGATTTCTACACTATCAAGGTTAAGGAGTCTTTAAACCTAGTTTTCTCAAATTCCACCAGAAACTGCCACTTGATAAAAAATGTTTTTGTATGTTATTGTCAACTCATACATAAAAATCATACTGTGTAAAAAAGTTTAAGCTTGAGCCACATCATAACTCAAGATTTCAGAAAAACTACACGAATAAAACTATCAGTTTATTGAGATTAGTAAAACTGGACAATTTTCCGCATAATACTTCAAACACGAGATTAACAATTAAAGCCATTTTTAGTGGAACTTCAAATTATATCCATCGAAAGGCAATCCAATAAAAGTTGTAAGAAAATAAAAACTCTGTAAATCAGAATTAACTATTTTACACAAAAAGATTGTTGAAATATGTGTAACTTATTTTACCCATACAACTGAAATTGGTAAAAAAAACAAAACAAAGACAAAACTATAAAAATATTATACAGCTGTCTTTCACGATCATCATGAATGGTCTTCCATTAATCTATACTAACGGAATATAACAACACCTGAAATTTACCGATACTATTACCTTTGTGAATTATAATGATTTGTATATACATACCCTTCAAACGCACGTATTTTAGCTTTTCTTTTATAAGAAAATGAAACAATTTATAACCAGTTGATAATGATTGATTCCCCAGATCATTGGCCATCAAAGTTATTATTGCCAAATGATTTGAGCTACGAACATGAAAGTAGGCCTAACTTTGATACAATGTCCTATTGTCACTAAGATTTATCTTTATTACATCAGTATGGTATTTTTATACAAATTCGTCATTATCTCTAGTTATAAGCTTTTGTATAACAAAAAATGTGCATATCTTTATGAAACTGAAACTTTCAATCATAAACATGATGTATATGTTAACTACTCAAAGTCATATGCAATACGATAACCTTTACATTGAGAGTCCAAAAAATCGAGCAATTTAAGCTGAATCATCATAGGCCATAAATGTGCTCCAAATGTATTTAAGCATACTTTCAGGAATTTTTGTTACAGTCAGGAATTATTCAACTATCGTTTAAATGTAAAAGTGTGGGTTACATATACTTGAAAAATCATTAAATTATATTGCAGTTTTTGACATTGGAAAGCGGCAATTGTTTAAGTGTAAGATTAATTTACTTTTTTGCATCAGATATGATTTTAAATCGATATTTTCCCTTATTTTCTGAACAGGTAATAACTTGCATGTTATCTGTCAGCTGGTAATGCCCGTTTCCTTCAAACCTCGTTTACGATCTCGAAGCAGAACGTTGTTCTACGAGAAAAACAAAGAATATTTGTTTTGTGTTAAAGACCATCTCTTCACAGAACTTATTGATGGTGGACCTTCAAAGTGTAAGTACGTTTGCGAACATATAGTACTATATACCTCAAAACTTTGTTCATAATATTAGTAATTTATATAAAACTAATTTGCCTACGGTGTTCTTTCTAATCATTGTGTTGAAATACAAGCTGTTTAAGGATTCCCATGTTTTAAATAACACTTAAAAGTTATCTGCATTTCTATCCTCCAAGAGAATTAAAAGAACAACAACAACATTGAATTCAATGTTTAATGAAGGGTATTCAGTTAGACAATGTAAACAGTTTCCTCATGCGCAAGTACAAAATACCGACTTTCTTTCTTAAGCCTTTTTTTCTAAAGAAGTTGATTTTTTTCATCAAAGAATATCTAAATACCCAGGAAATATTATCTGGTTGACCTAATCTTACAAACTCTATTGTCACTAAAATCAGCTTTTTTGAATCATGTCGTCTTACCTTTTTCTAAAACATTGATTTCGAATCGCTTTGCTTCCGTTGTGTATCGATCTCTTCTACATCTACTATTGATTATTGTAGTTTTTATTTCGAAAAATGAAATAAATAAAATGCGATGTAATTTCTAAAATCTATAATAATTTTGCTAAAGCTTTTTGAACGAAAGACAGTACTGATAATTACTTCATCAAATTTTAGGTTTGAGTCACTGGTTCCTTTTAAGTTCTATAGGCCTTACTCCTCATTGTGAACAAATATAAATATCAAAAAAATGTACCTGCACAAATATTTTGTTGTGTTTTCTCCAGTTTTACTAAGATCTTACTTTCCATTTCTCTGTCTCTTTTCTCCTATTTTGTGAAACCCCAGTTTTTAGACCGCTCTCTGTCCTTCAGTTTTGTGAATACTTCAGCTTTTAGATGACTAAATGAACTTACAAAACTGATGCAAGAATAGATTCAACAACTCATATTTTGAGAAGAAAAAAGGTGCACAGATGGCTAGTTATTTAAGGTGTACAAAAACTGAACAGTCACGAATACACATCCTTTCATCCTTAGGTCTAATCATTATAGTAACGTTATCAGTCGATATCCCAACATTACATTGGGTCTTTATTCATGCTGACAATCTTGTGATAAATCCAACATATCCTTAGCACAGCAAAGACAGGAACGATGATATAACAAAATATCGCTAAGTTTTGGGAATGTGTTTGTAAATGTTCTTTTTATAATAATATAAGAATCAATGATATAATCGTATTAAGCTCTCAAAGAAATATACGAATTATTGTCTTGGAATAGTAGCAGGGAAATGAAGGTTTGATTTGATTTGTTTGAAGTTAACTTTTCTTGTCAAAGGTCCACACAGACTGGTTCATTTACTTTAGAATCCAACTGACAAGACGAATTATTTTTCTCTTCTCTATTCGTACTGTACAGTTTGCGATAAATTCACTTACGTTACCCCGAGGGTTACCACAGTTGTATCCAGAACTTCAAATAATTGTCTCCTTTTCATCAAAGTCCACAAAGAGTGTTTCAATTACTTTAGAACACCCTTTGACAAGACAACTTATTCTCCTTATCTCTGTTAAACTGTGAAACTCACTTTAAAATATCGCCCATTACGGCTAAACTAACAATCCCGCAGTCTAGCTTCAATTTCACTAATTTAACTTTTTCCGATTAAATTCACGTCTTTTGTTAGTTACCATAGTTGTATCCTCAGCTTTAAATAATTGTCTCTTTTTTTTTTCGTCAAAAGTCCACACAGACTAGTTCAATTACTTTAGAACCCAATTGACAATGCAAATTATTTTTCCTATCTCTGTTGTTACAATACAGCTGTGAAACACACTATAGAAATCACCCGTTAAGGCTAATCACTCACACGTCGGCTAACGTAACGTTTTTTTTCACCAACTTTTTTCTGACTGAACTTTCTTACGCTCACTATAGTGCCCAACTGAGACCTAGGACTTTCTCCAAACTATGAGACGCTATGATGTAACAAAACTCACTTAAGGCAGCGAGAAAAATACCCAAGATTCGAGTAATGTGACGTCAATTTACAACAGTTGAACGACATACAGAAAGTACGACTATTACTGAGTAACGTAACGAAATTTGTCATAACCATCGCCTTTAAAATAATTACTTTTAACACTCTTGTTATGAAAACTAAACAATTATTAAATATTAGATCACTAAATGAACTAAATAATAACTCTTACATTAAACAGTCTTGTATATCCAACACAGTCACATTAACAAGATAACGGATAAGAATTTGAAGTTAACAAAGGTTGAGTCAAAGTTCATAAGCTTCTACCTATATTTTGAAACCAATGGATACTTGTATGATTTAATTTTGAAATGACAAGCTAGAGGAAGGCAACTAACTAATTAACAACTCCCACCATCAACTCTTGGGATACTCCAATCAAATAATGGGATTTGATCGTCACTATTATAATGTACCCAAATTATGAAGCACCAATTGTTTGTGTGGCAAGGAAAATCAAACCATGAACCTTGAAATTCAGGGTCAAAGCATGCTAACTACAAGGCTTGACCTAGCTATGCTCCCCCGGAAATTTTGCTCTTTTAGTATTATTTAAAGTATTCTTAGAAGCCAACATCCACGTGTTGTGAAGGATATGTGGAACATTTGTCAAGACCTGTAGTCTAAGAATGATTTATCTTGCCATTTATCACAGAAGTCTTTTACAATCAGGCCCATTATAATAAAACGATCAATGATAGAACTGGTGGGTCCAATAGCAACACGAGACCCAAAACATCACTCTCATAACGTGCAATTCATCTTTGTAAATAGCTTTCAACGTTAAAATACATTGATGCTTGTTTTGATTTGTTTAGACTCAAATGTGGGAATATCAGACTTTGAAAAGAAAATGATGACCACTCTTGGCAGTACTTCAGACATGTCACAGAATTTCCTTGAGACTGAAAAATTCATTGGTATTGAAAAAGTTTGGCTAGAGCTTGGCAACACTGATCATATGAATAATTCTTTTGATATACCAGGAACTTTTTTCATCCTAAATAGCAGAGAAAACAAGTGAGTTAAAATGTATTTTTTTTAAATTTGTTTGCGATATTTATATGAAAATTGAGAAATATATAATATTTTGAGAAGCTAGATCTTTGAAACCTTGCTTTAGTTTGTTCCTTCCACTTTTTCACTAGTTGTACTGTCTATGATACGAATGTACAATTCATGGACACCAAATTTTCGTAATGAAATTGTGGGATAAACTAAAGATACACATTTGGGTAAGTCAACTGTATTGATAAAGAATTTAAAACATATATAAAACATTTTATATAATATTTTATAGATTGAAAGAATGAAAGAAAAGCATAAAGTAGTCAGGTAGAATGGCCTTTATAGCCGTAAAGGTGTCATCAGATGAAATGAAAATCATTTCATGTATTTTATAATGTATAACGAAAATAAAACAAAACTATATACATGCAAGTTAATTAGTCCTATTTCACCTACTGAATTATATTCACGGTATCATTGTTTTGTCTGAATATGCTGAAACAGTTTTTTTTTATCTTTGACCCTCTATTTTTACTTCTCTTCAACTTGTATTGCTTAGATATTTTGACATATTATGACATATTGTATTGTACTGTTTTTCTATTAAACACTTTTTCAGAAATATATGCAGTTTTTATTTCAGAAATAATGTAAAAGTCAAATATTCAAATATTTTCAAAATCTACATGAAATAGTCTTGTAGAAGGTTCAAACGTACTAAAATTATCTTCATTACTAATTTTATTTGCGCATCAAAGTAGAGTTTGTTTATATACAACAGTATCCTTTGAAAGAAAAAATATATAAACTTCCATCGTTTTCTTTCTGTTAATCCCTTTGACCTAAAGTTATTGTAAACTCTTATTTTTTACGGATTCCAGTGAGATACTGTTTAAATACTAACTCTGACACTTACCTTTGTTTAGTAATCTCGTCAATCCTCTTTGCAATTTTACCATTGAACGTGAATGAATTCTGGAATAATCGTAATTATTTACAAATTGTTTTAATTATCCAGTTTATAAAACAGTGTAAAATTACTTATATTCTCCATACAATCCACCCTTGACTTTTATAAATACTTTTTTGAAGAAATAATTATGGAATTATATCATTCATCTTTCAAGACTGATGATTGTTTTTCTTTTTTGTCTACTTTTCCTAACTATGACCTTTCAGTTCACAAATATTCTCTATTGGAAACATTCAGCTCTAGTACAAATAAATTAAAATATTTGAACCTCAGCAGACACATAAAGGAAGGCCAAGTATCGATTGTTTTAAGATGTTTTAGATATTCTGAATTATTTGGTAAACAACAGTTAATAATAACACTCATTAGAGTTATGAAGTTAGCTAGAATCAATGCCTATAACAGAAACTTTTAAATCATTATCATAAGACAGAAAATAGTCTTAAATATCACAGATGAATTATAATGAAATATCATGCATAATTGAAACCTATTTTCAAAATTAGCACAGAATATTACAAATCAAATACCCTTATTGAAAACGCTAAAGAACAGTTTGCAAAAAGTAATACCATACAAAACTAAAGCTCAGATCCACAAATTGAACAAAACTAAACTTAGTGAATCCTTGCACAGAATTAGAGGCCTTACGCAACATCTGTATATACAGAAGCGCAAACATATGTTGCTTGCAATATAATAATACCAAAATACAAATGGTGACGTTTATATTTTACTAATGTATATAAATTTGATATTTTATCCCTGAAATATAAACAGATTTTCCTAGTTGCCTATTGTTTGATTTATATTTCTAATTAAATGTACGGGGATAGACTTATAATAGTGAGCTAGAAGTTAAAGAGATGATATCAAATTATTTAAAATATAATACAAACAAAACAGATACACCACTTATTTTCTTTTTATGTTTTTTTTAAAAAAAATCTGATCGTCTTTGGCAACTGAGCATAAAAACAGTTTGCTGTAAAATCATGTTAAGAATATGCATATTAAATCTGCATTACATAACTAGTTCTCAGTTTAATGTGTATGTTATATCACCCATTAAAATTATAGCAAAAGGTAAAATGAAACATATTTCACTGTTAGTATCTGTTGTTATCGATACAGATTCTAAACCACTTAATCATGAAATATCCATATGAGATTTTACCAGAATTATTAAAATATTCAAAAACAAGTTATAAAAGTTAAGTGTTACTTTCAATGAAATTATGTTTCTGTAAAAGCAAGTGAAGCAGTTCGATTTTTCATGTCATTTCATAGGGCATATTTAAGTTGACACATACTATGTATATCAAAAGTAACTGTTACTCAGATTTTTATTAAGATATAATTTATCGGTATTATTGAGACAAAAGCGTGCCATTATAAGTAGTTAGCTATTGTATAACTATAATATATATATTTGTAGCGGATTCGACCAAGAAATATAGTGCATATTTGTAATTATTTCCCTTTTTAAATTAAATTCTATGTTTTTTGCAGCTCAGTTTGGGAAACAGTAAGGCCTGAAGGAAATCAAGCTTTTAATTTTGACACACTGTTACGCTTTAGACCAATGCCTGGATATACTGGAGAGTTTCTAGTTCCAGTGATTTTGAAGACAAACGATCTATTTGGATCTTCTATAGTTGTTGATGTTTCTTATTTGCATTTCATGGTAAGTGTTCTTCATTTTATTATGATAATTATCTCTGTTTTATCTAAGAGAAGAAATAATCAACTTATTATAACATAATAAAATGCATTCTGTTTTTTATTTTTTAATTCACAGATATAGGTCAACCCTTCGTTAGCTACTCCCTGTTGATGGTCCTCTCAACCCACGGAAATTTATTGTCATATTTAGACAACAATTTGAAATTGGTAGATCGAGTAATTGGTGTTTACAACAAAAAAAAAAGATTATTTTGTTATCATTTATAAAATGATAAAAATAAATCAACACATCAAAATTTAAGAACATGCAAAAACAAACCTTGTGAATTTAGTTAATAAAACTAAGCAAACATGTTAATATTTCAGCAGTATCTTGATTCAAACAAATTGATAATAACAAATGGGTGTATTATCCTTCAAGCTTTATGTACTTAAGAAACTGACAGAGATACATATATCCAGTAAAACAACAACAAATAAACATAAGTAACAGGTCTTATAATTAGAAATGCCAAATAATTTCGAACTAGAGCAAATAATGCATAGGTTGAGTGTGTAAAATTTAGAACAAAGTTGCAATTTTACAAAGATAGAGTCAGTGCTGTCGCTTCCGACCACACTATCTGACGACGATTCATTTTGACAATAACTCTGTAGAGAAGTATCCATTGCAAATGGCTTTGTTATAAAGTTGTCAATATTAAAGCACACTACTCCTCCCTTTGATTTCCCATAACCCATTTAGTGCCCGTTTCATCTATAATTGCTGCATTCGGCGGTCTCATTGGAATGTCTTCGTATGTAATAGCATGAATACCATTTACATTCTCAGCTGCTTGGGGTATGCGATGATTGAACGGACATATTATGGAAGCAGCATTTGAACACGTGACTTGTGTTGCTTTTACAGATGGAAATTCTTCTTGATTATGTTATGTACTGTTGTCTTTCAACCGATCTTTGCGTTCGTGGATTCTCACATGTTACAAGATTCTACACTTTGGTTACCACGGCTTGGGAACTATTTGGTGTTCCAATCTTTATGATCTGTATATTTGCGACGAATATAGCTGAAGGTATATGCCTTAGCCTTCCCGAAAATAAATAATCATACAGTGAAACCATTAACTGATACTGAGATAAGAAAAAAAAATTAGGACAGCACTGGGTTCTAAAAATGTGCACCAGCAACACCCTCATCCACAAATTGAAAGCTATAAATACGAGGTAGGACCTTCCGACCCAAAATCCTTTACATTCATGCTGGACATATCTACAGTACCGTTAACAAGGGAATAAACAAGGAGTTGAAGTTAATAAAAATTTATAAACCAAAAGTTCCAAGATATCAAGCACATCACGAGATCAATGGCTAGTTTCATGAAAAGTATGATCAAAGAAGCTGGAAACACAGCAATGCCATTTGACCACATACTAACTCCTCCTATGCAGCTGTAATGAACATTTGAATCTTTAAAAATATGGTGTTTGAGCCCGAAGTTTATATACAATGGAGGGTCTATTGAAAACTAGAAGGATGTGTAGTTTATTATTGACCTCACTGTCATTTGCTGAAGCTTATCACACTGTATGATTGACAATGGATTATGCAGCTCCAAGATTGGCACAGAGGTGGAACATCGTTCCTATAAAATTATTTATTTGTTTCTTTGTTTTAGAGCAAAGCCACATTGGGCTATTTGTTGTGTCCACTGCAGGGAATCGAACCCCAGAATTTAGTGTCGCAAGTCCGGAAACTTACCGCTGTCTCACCTGGGGACTTAAAAACGTAATTAACTTCAATAGTTCTAGACAACGCCCATTTATTCATACATTAATGCAACGAAAAATCTTAGTAGCTTTCTTACTTGGCTTTATCTCACACTGCATTAGACTGAGCTTTAGACCCACATGCTCTTAGAATAAGTTATTAAAAATCTTAGTAACTTTATCATGAAACTTAAATTCAACTTGAATTAATTTAACATGCAAATAAATTGATGGTTTAATTAGTTTGTATAATCAAGGTATTAATGTTATATATACTATCCTGGTGAACTAGGAATAGGAAGTAATATAGATTTGATGCTGAAATATTTTGAACATACAGAAAACTAGGCTTATGTAGATATAAGTATGTCCGATAGCCGTAACAAAGGTCTTTACTGGGCTATTTGTAGTCGAGTGGTTAACAAGCTGGACTGTGAATTGGAGGGTTTGTTGTTCGTGTTCTGTTGCCACAAGATTTAAAATCCTGCTCCGCACATTTTTGAACTGAGGATGCATTATAAGAGTCATGGTCATACCCCATTATTCGATTAGAGTAGACAAGGCGTTGGCAGTGGGTCCTGCTGATAATCTGGACAGCTAGATCAGATAGCCCTTATATAGCACCGCGTATATATGCGAGAAAAAAGAACCCTAATTCAATATCTTTACCTAATAATATCTTTTCTTCCTTTGTAAACAAAACTAAGACAATTCTCCAGTTATTTTGTAAGTATCGCAGAACTTTTGTATCTTAGGTACATTAGTGAAACATGGTGGCTTTCAAAAATAGCTTGTCAGATGCTTTAAAATATTTAATTATAAGTATTGTAAAATGTTATTAAAACTACGAAACAATGATATTTAGAGAAAATATACACAAAACTATCAGGAATCGTTAGAGCAAACAAATACTCTCAATACTGAGGGACAGAACACAGATAGCTCATTTCGCAGCTTTGTACTTAACTACAAACAAACAAACAATATCTGAGGGATTTGAGTCGGCCCTGTAGGAGAGCTTTAGATTTCAGATCGGGTTCGAATCTGTGGAAAATATTTTCTGTATTTTAATCCCTGAGTGCGTTATACGAGTGACAATCAGTCTCTTGGCGAGGACGGTAGATGATGCTGACTGGCTGCTTTCCTTTTGGTCAGTAGATCAACTTCAGATAGCTTCAGTAACTTTGCCATAAAAGAAATACTTAACATTGTTTACTACACTACTCGTGTCGAGGTGATTTTAGATGACTTACACATGCGTTTTACATCAGTAACCATGATGTATCGTCGTTACATTGATGACATACTAGGGATTGCATGCATGCCAAAATTGAGAACTTTTTCTACACTTTGTTTCCTCTTTCCACCCTTCTTTAGAATTTACTTGGGAAATATCAGATACAACACTCCCCTTTCTAGATTATAACAATACTTACTGAAGACCCTACCACTAAATCTGTTTTCAAGGATTCACCCATTATTTATTAAGGACATGACAGAAACCTAAAAGAAATCATGGTGCACAGTAACCCTAAACAAAACAAAATTATACTCCAGGTACTCAACCATGTAAACGAAACAGGCGTGTAACCTGCACACATATACCAGGAAAAACACAACTTTCGACATAAGATAGTCCTTTACATGTACCACTAAATGTATCATTTATTGCATAATTTGAAAAAATGCAATAGTTTACACAATGGACGATCGAGCACGAGAACATCTAAACCATACTTAACTGTGGAAACATACAGTTGAGGACTTTTTGATTATTGGACTTATTAGTGCTCCAACAGACATTTACAAAAGAGAACGACTGGAAAGGTCATTAATGTACAATCTGGGGACTCTACAACCATTTGGTTTAAATCAACCTTTTTCTTTCCTACACATTGTCATTTTTTCCATATTTTGTTTCAATTTGAATTTCAATCTGTTTTATGTATACTATCTGTTTTAATCAATGTTTGCAGTTACTCCTTAGTACTATCTGTTTTAATCAGTATTTTCAGTTACTCCTTAGTACTATCTGTTTTAATCAATGTTTGCAGTTACTCCTTAGTACTATAT
>NW_013665624.1:1606783-1609195 GCF_000517525.1 Limulus polyphemus
CAAAATGGTTAGTAAAGTATATTTACATTCCTCTTTTGTTGATACTTCTTGTTTGATACAGCAATTGTAGCGACTTGATCACTGGTCTTTGCAGCTCTCTGGCGCAGGCAGACTGTTTGTCATCGAGTGAATAATGCACATGTGCGGTTTTTCTTGGGGAAACATTCTAACTACGCATGCTTATGCAGCAGGTTCTCGGTCAGAAAGCGTAACGGTCGTACACACAAACAAGCAGAATAATACATAGTATAGATAATGTAATTTGCAGGGAAATTTCACGCTCCACATTCAAAATGCTACGCAAGCAACTATCAAATTCTGCGCATGCGTCTTTTGTCTTAAGCTGTACGATCTCACAAAGAGAGCTAGCTCGAAACGTCATTCTCTTCAAATTCAAATATGAAAAAACAAAAACAACGTGGTGATTGTTTAATCTATTCCTTAATTTTTACATCAGTAGACCCAGCTGTGACCCCAAAACTCGATACAGATGGTAAATAATAGTCCAACAGGTGGAATGTTGTTGACTTAAACAACCATATCTGCTTCATATTTTTATGTTAAAATTATCAGTTCTAGTTTCATTTCATATATATATATGTAAGGCTTAGGAATCAAGATTAAGTCTGATAAGAATGTGTATCTCCTTCCGCTACTATAGGTACTTCTTTTAATTGATGTCATTGTTCCATTCCCAGAATTAGTTCGTTCTCTCGTCAAAAGTAGATGGGAGTTGAGTTTGTTTTTCCTTTTAGTTGTTACGATTAACATATCCTTTATGTTATCCTTAAAAGTATAGTTCATGAGAGAACATTTTATCTTTAGTTGAAAAAAGTGAACTACGCACCGTTTGCGCGAAAATATCCAAATTTTGACAAACTTCCAACTTTGACTGTGAATGAAATGGACCAAGGGCGACCAGTTGCTGAATATACAGATCCATTATACGAATATTCAACTCGAAAGTCTTTAGGAATGATTGTGTTTTATGCCCAGTCAAGTCATTTAGGTAAGTTCTCTTTGAAGCTGCTATTTTTATGGCTTTCCTCCTTTATTCATTGGTTTATCTTTAAAACTTCTAGTTTTGGAAAGAGTAGGTGTTTATGATATCGATCAATAATACAAACACATTTAGCTACACTTTAATATAGTGCACATACATCTTTAACATTATGAACACTTTAAATGCACAGTATCCTATGTACCTTCCTTTTACTATAAACATATTATATCGTAGCCATTCATCTACAGCAGTAGATATAACCAAACATACGCCTTTCACTATACATATACTAAACATATTTTCTGAAATAGAAGTATTTTTAATCTTACACAAACGTTTTCTCAAACTTATACTCCTTCACACATTAAAACTTTCGATTAAATTCTTTTCTGACAAAATTACACATACTTGAGATTACTTTTTTGGGAAAATACTTCCCTCATCAATATAGATATATATATATATACATTTTACTATAAACATGTTCACAACTCCACACGTATACGCTGAATATACGATTTGTACGACAGAACTATTTCCAACTTCATTAGTTTGAGCTTGTATTTGAAGATGTATGTTTGAAGTAACTATTGTGGTAGGTGAGTGGCTAGGATATTACGCGAAGGAGTATGATTGATGTAAGTATGGTGGTAACTGATATGTTAGATATAAATATCTTGATAGGTTAGTTGGGAGAATATATAATAAATGTGTATGTTTTATGTATTATTGTGGTAGATGAGTGGGAACGTTTCGTCATGAAGGTGTATATTTGATTTAACTATTGTGATAGACAAGTGGGTACCATTATGTCATGAAGATGTAGGTTTGATATAAGAATTATGGCACGTAAGTGAGTATGAAACAAAGGGAAGATGTATGTTTCATGTAAGTACTGGAGTAGGTGAGTAGATACGATATATAAAAACTATTGAATCTTTGATGTAAGTAGTTTTCTTGGTCAATAGGTACGATATGACATAAAAGTGTATGTTTGACTAATTATTATGATAGGTTAGTTGGTGCGTTATATCATAGAGTTCTATGTTTGGTATAGGTATTGTCGTAGGTGACAGGGTACGATATTTCATGATGGTGGGTGTGAGATGTTATACGGTGTAGGTGAGTGGGTACGATATATAATGATGGTATGTATTTGATATAAGAATTTTGGTAGATGAGTGGGTACCATATGCCATGAAGGTGTATGTTTCGTGTAAATATTGTGGTAGGTGAGTGGGTAACATATGTTGTAAAGTATTGTGGTAGATAAAAAAAAACGTACATCACGTATAATAGTTAAACGAACTTCCTAAACCTCACGTTAATGTAGCCTATATAATGTGTAAAGTTTAGTATGCTCTAATCCCTTATAGTGATGGCACACGACAAGACAAACACTCGGCATG
>NW_013665624.1:1610195-1619164 GCF_000517525.1 Limulus polyphemus
AAGTTATTCTTCTCCATGACATTGCACGTCCACATGTGGTACGTTTGATACAACACACGATTATGGAGTTGGGTTGGGAAGTTCTCCACCACGCACCATATTCTCCAGATATGGCACCATCAGATAATTATCTTTTTTGTTCGCTGCAACGCCATCTTAATGGGAAAACGTATGCAAATGTGGACGGTGTTAAAGAGAACATCGACATGTTTTTTGCTTCAAAGCCAAGCGATGTCTTTAATCAAGGCATTAACAACCTGGTTGTAAGATGTAAAAACATGATTGATAAGAATGGAGACTATTTAATCTGATAAATGTTTTATTTTGATATATAATTTGTTCGGGTTTATTCATCAAAAAAAAAAGCGACATTAATTACTTGACGACCTAATACTTCCTACAGTAGAATTTTGACAATAAGTTTGAAAGTGTATTTCGTTTTTTTTATTTTCACTTTTCATGTAGGTCAATGGGAAATTAAAATTGACGGGAAGGATGGACAATGGGAGCCTCTTTCTGTCATGAAAGCATTTAAAACCATAAGATATGACATACGAATGGTTTCTGGGGAACAATTTTGTGTAATGCTGAATATGACGAACATTAGCAATTTTGTCCTCCTTTCTGCGACTGACCAGATAAGATTTCGTGCCAATTCAAGTTGGTCTTGGTGGAACAAACTGGATGCAATGAAATATACATTGCTAATCTACTCAGCTTGGGACATGTCTGATTCTGTAATTCCTAGCAATTGGGTAAGTTTCTATTTTTGTATAATTGTTTTGAAAGACGAGAGAGTCATATAGTCAGATGTATGTGTTTCAGAAACATTACTTAGTTCTGCACATACATTCCTTACACAAATACATTAAATTGTTTATATATTACACATATTAAACCAATGAATCTTTCTTGTATCAGTGTACTTTTAATAAAATTTTAAACATTAATTCTGTTTGGTGTTATCTTGGCACTTAGCTCATGATAATAGCTAAAAATCGATAACATTTAACGAGAACTGTCAACGACATATATCTTTCATAAGTATATATTGAAAAAATTGCAATGTTTCTGACTATATTTAAATTATTGCCCATGATAATTAGCTAAAATCTGTATCATCTACGGAATAAGATAAGCTACAAGTTACGCCTGCGTTTCTTGTTAATGTTTTGTTTTTTCAGCCGTGTACTCCTCATCCCTCTGTCGCGTCAGACCTTTTCCTGTTCTCTCTAGAGTATAAAGACTGTTCAGGACGAAAAATAATTGACCAGCCTTTATCGATCGACTCCTGTGGAGTGTGTGGTGGAGATGGAACTTCTTGTCGACTGTGTGGTGGTATGTTTTGGATAAACATTTGTAGTTTATTTCTAGCCAATTGATTTCTAAGGGTACGTTGAGAAATGCACATTTTAAGCTGCAGTATGTATCCTAAGTTATATTTATATATATAAGCGTTTTGTGTATGTGTGATTTCGTGAGCTTTTTAAAACTACGGCGTTATTTAAACAAGATGTACAAGGCTTGTAATGTATGAGGGAAATATTACGTTTAGATGCTGATTGAATGTTGGAGCATTTCACCTTAGACGAGAAAAATTAAATCTAGATTGTTCAATGCATGAAAACATGACTGAAACAAATCATTTAGCAATGTATTAACATGTCATTTTTTTAAAGAAAAAGCGGGTGAGTTAAAAATATTTTACTCTTGAGTACCAATATTTCGTTTTACATCATCGTTAGATTACTTTTGTATACATTGACGATGACATAACTCGAAATATTCGTATTAAAAATATATAATTTTCAAGAATTGAAAGTTGTTTCTTTTTACTGAAATGAATTAAATTCTACAATTATTTATCTGAATAATTATATTATTTGATGATTAATTATTATTTTCACAATATTTATTAGGATGGAAATGCTTGAATTTTTCAAGAGTACTGAAATAAAGTTGCAATATTTTATTATATTTCAATTATCGTTCATATTAATTAATTAGTTAACTTATCCAGTAAATGATACAAATTTTAAGTTAAATCTCCATTTCTTGTTAATGTTTTTTAACCACGTTTTCCTCATTCCTCTGTCGCGTCAGCCCTTTTCCTGTTCTCTCTAGATTATAAAGACTGTTTGACTTTAAACTCACTGTAATTAAATACTACTATAACTTTATTTTAATCATATTACCATACATACTTGTCTATTATGTTTTGGATTTTACAAACAACTATAAAAAATGTTGCCAGTTTTCTGATAAGGATAATTGAACAACAGTATAAATAATCTTCACTAAATATGTATGTATCACTATCGCATACGTCTATATGTTAGAGTTTCTAAAAGCGTGAAAAAATATATAACATTGTAGTTTTCTATGTAGGTTCATGGAGAGTGAGCGAAATTACTAAAAGGCTTCATCGTAAGGCTATCATGTCAAAAGCTCTCCACAACTCTCTGTGATATTTTCATAAGACATCTAGTGTATAATGAAGGCGGGTTCTTAACAGCCTTTTCAAAGGTCCGATCTCGCATAAATCCATAGTCGTTTCTTTATACGATGAAAAATGTTTAATATAATGTTTTAAAAACTACAAAATAATTCAGAATAACAATTATTACAAAATGCTCACGGGAAATGCTTAAGCTTATTAATATGAACTCCAAATTGAATCAAATGAGTTTTTTGATTATTTACATAATTTTTTGTTCCCTTATTAACAAGAATAAGATATTTTATTTTAGTTATTACCTCGTTATAATTTTCTGCTAACTTTTCATTAAATCCAACAAGTAAAAATATTTGAAATTCGTTCCGGTTTTCATCCATTAGACAAAGGAGTTATTATAATATTAATTTAGTTATACACATTAAAGATAACCTTATAATATTTATCAGTTCAAAGGGATAACGTTTTGTTAACTTAAAAGAGTATGATGTGTATATGATAAAAAAGTATGATGTATGTATGATAAAAGATTATGATGTATGTATGATAAAAGATTATGATGTATGTATGATAAAAGATTATGATGTATGTATGATAAAAGATTATGATGTATGTATGATAAAAGAGTATGATGTATTTTAAGCTTAGTGGCAGTAAATTATTAATTTGCTGAAAGCTTAAAGGGTAAAGCTATGCAAATGCTATTATAAGTCTGAAAAATTTAAATATGATAAGTTTATATGTTTAAGGTTATTCATTATACAAATAGTGTTTTATGTGTTTTTTGTGCTATAAGCATAAAAGTTACATTATAATAATGTTCTCATAACAATAAAGATTTAACATTGTAATTTTTGCCATGTTATAATAAAAGAATAGTTTAGCATTATATTGAATTTTTTATGAGAGAATTAGAGTAAAATTATCCTTTGATATTTAAAACATTGTGGTTAACACTATAATATATCACTTTTTTGTTTACAGAGCTAACATTATTATGAGATAGCTTATCTTATAAGACTTATAGGATTTCTGTTTCACCGTATTGAAACCTTTCAGTGAATAAAGTTTGCTTTACAATAACTACTTTAAATGTGTGCTAAAATAAATAAAAAATTCTGTCTTAGCATAGGTGCCGAAATTTATGTGATTAATGTGCCGACTTTCCCAAAATTATTAAAAAAATAACTAGGTATTTAATCTACTTCTAATTGTCAACTAACATCATTATGTAATTGATTGTTACAGACAGCGGAAGGGACTGTTTACCATGTGGACTGGACATTACAGGCCACAGTGTACAACCAGATTGTGCTGGTTCATGTGAACAGAGCAATGTCCTGGTAACTTTGGGTAAAAAGATGGTTTGTGTTAGGTAATATAACGATATTTTTTTAATAATTTGTAATTCATACTGAAATTCTTCAACCTATGTGATCCATCACGTTAAAATATGGTTTATTGTTGTTTATTACAAGTTAATATTTCAACTTCATTTTTATTGATCTATTTATATTGACTCAAACATTATTACCTGAGTTATAATATTTTGTTCCCGTATTTCACTCAGGTATGGAAATAGACTTCAGTTTAATTTATTATATATTTACCTAGCAACAAAACAGGACATTCATGAAATAGTTATTTATATTTTTTTTCTATTTGGTCGCATATGTCATTTATTTATACACATTTTGCAACTCCCCTTTACTAGGAAAGAGGAGGAACATACTTTGTGCGATGGGTCGAAAAATAGCTCTGCTGTTATTAACAGGTAAGATTCGCAGGAACAAATTACTTTATTTTTACAAAAATTTCTTTTCGTTCACAACTTTTAAGATCAATGGAGTGATAACCAGGGATTACGCTGTCCACCAAAAAGCTTTATCTTAACTCTCCTGACAAGAAATAAATATTAACTCAGATCTTTCTGTTTGAAAGTAAGCATTTTTCAGATCATTAATTACTTAAATAGATACAATATAGGGTAATCAGAGTAGTAAACATCGTTTAACGTATATATATATTTATTTTGTTTCTATTATAGAGATTATTTTGCATTCTTAGCTGAGTATTTGGACTTAAAATTAACCTACACATCCTAAGCTAAGTGAACTTTATGACATATTATTACGGGCGAAAATGTTGCTATCTATGAGGTGCCTAAATGATGAAACAATGCATTTTAATATTTATATGTAAGAATGTACGAACAGTACTAACAATACTCATTACCAGGTTGATTTTTATTGATTATTTATTTTGATAGTTTGCTTTGACATGAAGTTAATGTTAAGTGAAAGGTAAAATAAAGCTGCGAATAGTTCAGATTTTGAAACTCATATACTTAAATTTCGATGTCTTTGCTTTCAGAATTTGTGTTTGCTGGTTTCTCATCAGTTTAATGCATAATTTACCTTAGTTCTGATAAAAAATATGCTAGATTTTAGCTTAGCTATGGTACACAAAAGTCTGTTTGATTAGCATACTTTATATTGTGCTTATGTGTACTTAGGCATTTCTAATTTAAAAAGGAATAACATGTGACTACTTTGGTTGTATGTAGAGTATTTTTAAGGCAGCTTCTTGTTAAACGCACTGAAATACTTGACGAATTGTTATGGGGCCTTATGTACAATCCGTAGTTCATTAATTCATGACAGATGTTTTGCTCCAATATGACTTAAACACAGGTTCTAAATCTTTTTACGTTATTTTTAATTTTTATGACCAAGATAAACGCTCATATCATACCCTTTTTGAACCAGACACCTGGTCTGTACTACGTCAATACACTTTTTATGGCTCATATGAAATGTACATGGTTCCTTACTTTTTTTGGAATGATTCATTGATGGCTCCACCACATTTCTCATATTATTGAGTTGCCAGAGGATTATACTATTTTTACTGTAGGATAACAAGGCTAAAAGACTCAAAAAACATTCTCATATATATATTCAGCTATAGAGTTGTAGTAGCTTTATCCTAAGAATGTAATATAGTCAATACCCCATCTTGAATGTACCAAAGGTATTTGTGGTACACCACTATCACTTGATTAAGAGCTCTGGCCTATCCACTCTTAGTAGTTTTCTTTGGCTTGTATTAGGTCCAAAGTTTTCTTCAAAGTAATAACAAGGCCCTGAAAATCTTTTATTAACTCTCCAGCATTGTTAGGTCCATGCTGAAACGAAAATATGTAATAATTGAGTCGGAAGCTCGCAGGTTTTTGGTGTTATCTATTTGAGTTTTGGTATTCAGGTTAACGTAGGCTATAACTGGTAGTGGATGGATGCTTCCTTGTTATCTAGTTGTAGCTCCTTATGGCTGGGATTGTTCTACAATTGAGGTATTTTGCCTCGTTTTCCTCATGCTATGTCAACTGAGAGCTCAGTATTTGCTTTTTGGATCTGAGTATAGAAGCCTCAGATGGTAGAGTATACTCTACTAGTTGGAAAAATTTTTTGCAGATGCTTAAGGATAATTAGACACACTGCAATACGTGTCATGCCTTCTTCGATCATAATAATGGTAATTTTGTTTTTGTTTTTCTTGTACCTCAAATTGCTCATATATATTACTGAGTCTAAGTTTCAAACCTACAAATGTAGAGGACGACGTTTCGAAAGTCTTCCGCCTTTCGTCTTCAGGTCAGTGTGTGTTTCATTTTCGTTTCTGGCAGTTATTTTGATTTAAAAATAATTATCTCCTAAGAAATAATTACTAATCAAGGGTGCTCGAAGATTAGCAATCCTCCTTCACCCTGCTCGAGGCATAAGGTTAAATTTCAATTAATGGTCAGCGGTTTAATGAGCCGTATGGGCGAAGAAGTAATAATAATAATAATGATAATTAAAAACAAAAATTAATTTACATATATATTCCCGTATATATACGTATGATGATGAGGCAAGTAGGCAGAAGTGAAGGCAAGTCCAAGGCGTACCAGAGGCCGGTTGATATTGAAGAAGGAGCAAGTCGGCAGCCGTTTTTGACAACTCATCGAAACAAAATAAAGCAAACGGGCTTTTACAGGGCCTGGCGGGGATCAGTGGATCCAAGTGCCAAAGAATTAGATGTGGTGGGAACGGGAGTACCCCAAGAAAACCCACTTTCACTAGTCGGGACTGAATAGAAGCCCGGCTAGTGGCCAGGTGAAGATCTATTGACGGGTTGAAGACCTGGAAAGATACTGAACAGTGAAATGGCTATGCAAATAATATAATATATTACAAGTAGTTGTCAGTGTGTGTGTGTGTGTGGTGTAGTTTGGTCTTTATAGTGTTCTAGTGGATTGTGGACAGCGTGTTATGATTGGTTGGTTAAAACACGTTTCTGATTGGAGGAGAGACTTCCTGTAGCCTCAAGCAATGGTAGCTACAGTTTACTCACCTCTAATCCTGAATCACTATTTAGTTAAGGTTTTATTGTGTTAATGTAAAACGATTCTTTAATTTTTCTTGTCTTCCAAAATTTGTCTGTGTCGATGATTCTAGCTTTTTCCCAGTTTTGTTGTGTCCAGTTGACATGGCGTGTTCTGCAATGGCTGAATTGTGTGTTTTCATGAGTCTTGCGCTGTCTTTATGTTCCTTTATTCTTGTCGCGAGTCTGCTTCCCGTTTCTCCAATGTATGTTTTGTTGTAGGAACACGGAATGTCACAAATGACGTTTTTCTGTTTTTTGTTGGTAGGTTTTTGTTTGTTCTTCACCAGAATGGATCTTAGTGTTTTGTAAGATTTCCACCGGACGTCTATGTTGAATTTCTTAGATTTTCATTTGAGTTTTTCACTGATATTTTTCAGGTATGGGAGGTATATGGTTGTAGTGATAGGGTTTTTTATTTTTATTTTCTGTTGTGGTCTTCTTCAGGAAGTTCTTAATGAGTTCTGTATGATGTTTTGGCGTTCTGTTTCGATGGATGTGTTATCGCAAATGTTTTCTGCTCTCTCGTTTAGGCACTGGATTATACCACGTTTTGTCGAGTTTGGATGATAGGACTGCAGGTGTAGGTATCTGTTCGTGTGGGTGGGTTTTCTGTATACAGTTGTGGTGATTGTTCTCTCTTGTCTGCTGATCAGTATGTCAAGAAATGATAAGCTATTTTGTTCCTCTATTTACATGGTGAAGTGAATATTCTTGTCTACTGAATTAAGGTGTTGTAAGAAGGCTGTTAAGTTTTCACGACCGTGGGGCCAGATAACGAAGGTGTCGGCAACATAACGTTTGTAGAAACTTGGTTTTATATATGTGTGGATGAGAGGGCTCTTTCTTCAGAGTCTTCCATGAAAATGTCTGCTAAGCTTGGAGAGAGTGGTGATCCTATGGCTAGACCGTCTGTTTGTTCGTAGAATTCCTCGTTGTGTTGGAAATAAGTTGATTGTAGGCAAATAGTCGTTAGTTTCATGTTGGCGTCTATCGTCATGTCAGTTCTGTGTGGTAGAGATTTGTCATTCAACAGTCGTTGTCTGGTGATACGAAGGGTTTCTGTGGTTGAAACATTGGTAAATAGGTCTGTGACGTCAAAACTGAGATCTGATGTATGGCTTTTAGAGTTGTTCTATGAAATCTGTTGAGTTGGGAATGCGATATTCGGTATTTTTTCGTAGTGGAGATAAAACAGGTACCAGGAATGTTGCTAGTTGATGGCAAGGTGAGTTTATAGCACTGACCAAGTTTATACCTAAGTTGATTTTATAACTCCTCTAGCAATTCTTTCACATAATGTTGGATTCTTCATAGCATTCAAATCTTCTATCTATTCTTGATCTACAATATGATTATCAGCTGTAGCTGATGATTTACTATAAGCAATATTGTGTTTTTTACATGCTTTATCCACTCTAATAATACGACGATCACTTCTAACTAGAAGCTTTTGAAGTTTGGTACTGAATTCCAAGTAAATACATTTCAGGGGAATTAAATTTATCTTGAATCCAAACAATATATCACGTCCCTTTTGTTGTTGTTTTTGTTTTCAAATACATATCAAATACATAACTTTGCATATTTAATCTATTTCTTTCTTGGAATGTATTTTTACGAAATCTTTCTCCTTTAAGTTGATTTGTTCTTGACATTTAAATAAACTTAGTATTTCTTTGTAAAAAGTAATAAGATCTTTGATATTATTTTTTCTGGAAAATATGTCTAGATAGTTATCAATTACTTCAATGACACTGGCTCCTAGAGTTAATGCCGCTATAGGAACAATAGTAATCACTGATAAGCCAGAAACACTGAATACAAATTTACAACTTATCATAAACATATTAATTTTAGAATAGTATATATACAACTTATCCGATATACAAATAATTCCTTCTTTAAATGCTTCCTCATTATTTATAACAGATTAAAATTATTTCTTTATCTTATTTGGGGAGATTTAAGACCTAATAATAAAAGTTCATATCCTACTTAAACAGTTTGCTTATATAATGGCTGGAGACGGCTTAAATGGGTAATAAAGAAAAACTTTAATATAAGTTTAACATGACAGCAAATGTAC
>NW_013665624.1:1619174-1621303 GCF_000517525.1 Limulus polyphemus
GTACATTTGCTGTCATGTTAAACTTATATTAAAGTTTTTCTTTATTACCCATTTAAGCCGTCTCCAGCCATTATTAATCTCAAAGTGGGTTCCTCGTCATCGAGTTTGCTTATATATTTGTTTAAATTCATTAAAACTCCGAGATCCAACAATTTTTCCAATGATTTATCTTATTTCTCCTTCTTGAAGTTTAAAGAAGATAAAATAATTAGAGTTTCCTCTGATGTTAATTAGAGTTCAATAGTATCACTGTGATAGACAAATTATTTACAAATTTTCCGTTTTCTGATCCTAAACTGCATCTATGTGTCATGTTTTCTAAATTAATCCTGGTAGTTAGGGCGCTATTCTCGCAATTTATGGATAAGCGGGCTTGAGTCCCTGTGGTTGAACATGCTTGCCATTTAAACCATGGGAGCGTTATAACGTAGCGTTCAACCCATTTATTCCTTGGTGAAAGAGTAGCTGATGAGTTGTTGACGAACTGCCTTCCCTCCAGTTTTTCACCAATAGGGGCAGCTAGTGCAGATAGCCTTCGTGCTTTGCATACAATTCAAAATAAACCAAACCTAAGTTATTAGAAGTTGTTTTGTTTTTTTCTTGAATGTTTGTATATAATTCTGCAAGTTTCTCTTTCTTATTTCAATTACTGATAGGTTAGAAGCGATTTATATCTATACCATTAACGATTGTAAAGTTCTTATATAATTTTACATACTTAGGTTCTTCTCAATCTTTTACCCATAAGTACTTATGATCAAAATTTAATTGATTACAGATTAGGTTTAACAACAAAGTTGTTTTTCTACAACCAGATTCACTAACAATTAAAAGTCTAAATGGTGCATAAGGTACATTAATTACGTTTTTTCATAGATGTGGACACTGCGTTGGAGGAAACACAAGCAGAAGCATGACTTATGGCCTAGACATGTGTGGCGTATGCGGTGGTAAGAATGAGTGTATTGGTTGTGATGGAGTTCCTTTGAGTGGGTTTACGCTTGATGAGTGTGGACTATGCTTAACTCAATCAGATGATAAACGAAACTGTAAGTACTACATTAGTCAACTGATAAAATAGTAATTTTATTCAACGTATATATATGTGTGTACAGATAACATTTTTAATTAAGGCAAAAGCTTACTAATAATAGTATACATTAATAATAGGAATAATATCACATGGTGTAAAGTTCAAAAATCTGATTTTTAAACGATAATCCTGTCGATTTAATGTTTTTTGTTTTCATATTTCCAATCAATAAAGCTCCCTGATGTTTGTTGGTAATAAAAAGAAAATGCTGAATAAGAATAAAATCAGTATAAAATGCATATATTACGTGATTATATATATTATATAAAAAAATGAGCTGCACCAGAGTATTCACATATTGATAGTTTACATTTTGATTCGTTGTCATCGAAACAATCATACAATGCCACTGTAGCATAATGCTTATAAAAATACAGATGATCCTATTCTTCTCAGCTGTAATGTGTTGACTGCACTCGTAGTTTATAGGAACGCCATATGGAAAATGTGTTCAAATCAAAAATTGTGGCTGATGAAAGCTATTTTGTGCGACAGATTGAGATAAATTGTCATATTTCAGATGAGGCATGTGGTTATTCTAAAGAAGATACTTTACACTAGTGCTCTTTATAATAGAAACAGTTGAGCTAGAAAGCCCAAACTCGTCAAAGGTGATGTTCATTAAGTAACTGAGTGCAAGATCTGTACATGCCACTCGAAAATTCATTACTAATCTTGCTAAAACCTAGCTTTAAGTACATGTATGAATGTTCACTTCAGATCAGTTAACATACACATTAACAAGAAGTGGTCTCAGTAGATGTGTAGCTGTTAAAACCAAAAGGCTTAAATGGGCATCAGGCTTCAAAGAGAGGAGCAAAACTGGGGGAGTACACTTTACAGAATAATTCAAATTCTTTGACAAAAATCAACGATAGTTTGTTTGACGGGAGTGAGAAGAATGGTACCATGGCCGAATCTCAGCCAGTGGAGTTGAAAGTTTACACAAAACTGAAGTCATCCCGACTGCTTACAAATACAAGTCTACTATTATCCATCATGTAATTCTATCAAGATTGTTTGTTTTGTTTTTTGA
>NW_013665624.1:1622158-1662064 GCF_000517525.1 Limulus polyphemus
CCCACGGCCGAAAGGGCGCGCATGTTTGGTGTGACAGGGATTCGAACCCGCGACCCTCAGATTGCGAGTCGAGTGCCTTAACCACCTGGCCATGCCGGGCTTCTATCAAGAACAACACCTGTTGAGCAGAGATCCACTTCCAGTAAGAATTCAGCAAATCTAGTACCATGATATTTGGAATTACAAAAAAAGACAAAGGAATACTTACAAACATAGCTTTTCTGAACAAAAACTTACTCGCTTATATTTTGTATTTATTCTACTAATGTATTGTACTAGTGACAAGTTGGTCACATAGTTGCAATTATTCAGTGTTTGCAATTCCCGTATGTGCATCACCTTGATTTTTTCGTGATTAGTTCCAGTACTGTATATATTACATAAATGAATAGTGTGAAGTCTTGCTTAGGTGGGAAAAAGTTAGATGCTAGAACTCACTTAGCTTATTCTTTGTATATAATGAGACATCTTAAACTTCCATTATTTCATGGGTACGTATCAAATTATTACAAAACCTGATTCATAACACATCGGGAATATAACAAAATCTGAAACTATCATAATATGCCATTATTCTACTTAGACATTTTCTTCTTTAAGACGAATTTGTATTAATCCCAAGAAATACATTTTCGACATAAGGAAATGTGAAAATTCCATTTTCAAGAAAGAAATTATCATCATTGATGAATAAAACAAAAACATTTCAATTAAAATAAATGAACGTAGGAAATGAAAAAATAACACATGGCATAACAAGAAGACAGAAAACCCATTGTCATTGGAGCAAGTTTGGATGACGTTTCAGATTCTGGGGGTACTCTATTGTTTTGGCAATGTCCATTTGCTTCATACCATTTCTGGACAATTGAACAATTTGATGCCCTTTAACTTCTGGCATGTGACGAAGCATTACTCTAAATCAAGTACACAGAAATTGTCTGAACAAAGTGTTGATCTATTTTGAAAAAGATTATACCAAAAGCACAACCTTTTATACAAAAATGGTGTGTATAGGTGCTTTGACGAAAAAAATGTTCAAAACAGTTTATACAGACCATAATAACAACTTGTACATGTTTTTCTGATCATAAATTACCTTCTCTATTACTAGTCGAGCCTTTGCTTAATAACTTTCCATGTATGTTGACAATCACATCAATATAGAACAGTATGCAAACATTTTGGCCAAGACTATGTATTGTATTTATTCATAATAATATTGATTTTGTTGTTGTTAGAAATGCTGTTGTGCATCTCAGTGTTGTTTAGAAGAAGTTTGCTACTCCTTACTTGCTTATTCTTTTATACTTCTTCTTGTGCTCTGCTTCACATTCACTGGGAAAAAAGACTATATTTAACCTTACTTTATATTACATCGTTATAAGTCGTTATACTTTTATGTAATTTATACGTTATATGAATTAGTAAGTATTGTTTCCTAATAAAACTGAGTTGTCATATGGTAGTTCTTTTGTACGTGCTTTGGCATTTTATTTAACTCACTGTCTTTTACACTTACAAATGTTATATTTCTTTGTTGGACTTCTTCAAACTATTAACCTGTTACGTATTGCTCTGCAGCCACATTTGGTCTTTTATGCAAATTATAACATCAGTTAGAATATATTCAGTTCCATTTCGTAATTTCCATACCACTGTGTTCAATACTTCCAAAATACCTGACTCTTAACATATATCGTAAGAGAATTCTATGAAATAAGCTAGTTGAATGATAGAATTATTAGTACAGTTTGTGAAATGAGTTTTCTTTTTTGACTTGTTTTTCTTCTATTTACAGATTGTACTTACTTCAGTTTCAATATTACCCAAAAACAGTACTTTTTAGCAGAGGGGAAAGATAATTCATTTTGCTATGAATTTTACACAATACGCAATCTGAAAAACGAAATTGTGACGAAATGCTATGTAAGAAACGAAGTCAACAATTCTGTAGTAAGTATTATTTTGCAATTTGTATTTTACTATAGTTTGTGTAGCATATTTGACTATTGCTTACATATAAATATTTGAAGAATTATGCTTTATGCTACAACTATGAATGGAAATAAAACTAGCTTTGATGATGGATCTCCAGCTGCTTACTATTTACTTATTTCTGGCTTAAATTGGTTTTATTTAAAACAAAGAGTGTGAGTGTTTTAATGTTGTTGGTCTACCAACATATGAATGTTTCCTAACTGCCTTCTAATCAGGAGGCAGTTTATCTTGCATAAACGGCATAGCAAAAGCTGTAAGAAATGTAGAATATTAGGTTAGAAGAAGCATGGGTAGCGAGAAATCAAGAACAGAAGGCACTTGACAGTCACTTATGAGAATTTGCGGAAACAGTTTAACACTACGAGATCTGTGGAAAGAAAACGCATCTAAATAATTTGAAAGTGGCTGTCTGAATGTACAGATCAGAATAGTTTTCCTGTTAAGAGATAGATAATGTATCTTAATGTTCTGTGTTATCAGGTATACAGTGTGAGATCTTATAATTCTGGAAATCTGTGGAAAGAAGAGGTTGTTTGTTGGAATGAATGGTAATTGGTATTCATATCTGGCTCACACCTTGGGTCGGTTAATGGCTCCCTGATAATGTGGCCAAAGTATTTTCTATTTCTGAAATATAGTACATAATTCATGAATGTTTTTTGTAAAATGTTCGTTATTAATTACAAATCTTAATGAGCATAAAGCTTTTGAATAAGAAATGGAGTTGCAAAGACAATTTTAGGTAAGATTACTGTGAAATAAAATAGGAATACTATCTCTTGCAAATAGCAGTCTTGACGTCCAGAGAGATTAAAAAAACCTGTTCTGTAAGTCGCTACATCAAACATGTTTCACCGAACATAATGTGACTGTTAAATCCACTGTTCTTTGGTAAAATGTAGCATAAAAGTTGATGATGGGTGATGTTGACTAGCTCATTCCATCTAATCTGTCACTTCAAAATTTGGGATGGCCAACACTTATAGCCCTCGAGTAAAATTGAGCAAATTCCAACAAAACAAAGCAACAATAAACACTTATACAGTAAAGAGGGGATAAGGAGAAGAAATGTGTACAAATTGACGAAATGGTCACGACTACAAAACATAGATCCAAAGATATCTTCATGGAAATAGTTCTGATTAATCCTTAAAAATGTTAAGAAAATACTCTTTTACACCCAATATATGAATTTCTTGACATGATAGGGGGTACATTTCTGTTCTTATGACAGTTTCGCTCATCTGAAAAAAAAAACTGAAAGCACTTGTTCGGAAATGGAAAAATAGCACTGATGGATGGTTAAGTGTGATTCAACTGTCAAAAAACTATTTTAGGGCAACCAAACTATTATTCTGAGATAAGAATATACATATAAAAGTAATGATAAAAGATAATTCGTTCAGGATTCTGGAAAAGGTAATACTAAAACATTTTAGAGCGTGATTATTCTCTTTCGTAAATGATGGGACATATGCAGCTATGGGAAGAGAAATGATATCAAGACACGAGTAGTTGGGAAGAAACAGGGTAAAACAAGTGGATATCCAGAATTTTCAGGCTCTTGTATTGTGAGAAGAATAAAAGTTAGAATATGCAGAACTATCGATAATCAATCTGAATAAAAACTGTTTAGGCCCATTAGATTTCCAAAATTTTACCAGCTTTCAGCGTTAAATCCATAACGGTGTTATATTGTTGGATATGTGATATTTTCGTTAATGTTTCTTGATGATCAGTTTTCATGTAAGATTTAGAACTTTACTGTAACAGTATGTATGTATGTATTTTTAGCAATAGAGAGATATTTTGTTATCTTAATATCGTCTGAAACATTATGATGAGTAAATGTATCTTAGGAAAAACATGTTTTCTTTTTATACTTAATTGGTTTGAGCATTTTGACTTTATAATATATTTTCTTAGTATAACAACACATTTGTAAAAGTATATTTTATCTGAAATAGGTGGTGGAATAAGTATATCTGTATGCCATTTCATATTGGTTTAAAAAACAATTGCATGACCCGTTCTAACTTATTCTCAAAGTTACCTAGTTTCTAATAAACGAATCAGCTAATCTGTAGCAACACAACTTCAATTTAATCGAGAAGAGGAAGATGGAGGTGTAACAAAATAACCTCGTATTCATGAACACTTTGAGTAGTAGTAATAGTAGTAGTAGATAATAGTAAATATTTTTGATTGAAGTGTTATTAACACTGCTATCGTCACCTTCGCCAAATCAAAATTCTCTACAAATAAATCACTTAACATTATTAAAACATATTGACTAATCTGGCTTCTTATTAACTATTTTGAAATTTTATGGATTATTATAATCCATTTTGGTATTGATCGTGTTATTATGACAAAAAATTCAAATGAATTTTAAAATTAAACAATGAAATAACCAAACTTGGAACGTACAATGATACATTATTCTTTGAATACACATTCTAACACATTTCTGAATATCTTTGAAAACATGTTTTATTTTTTTGTTCACCTGGACAATGTGGTAAAAAATAATTTTTATTGTTCATTAGTGTTATTGATAACATTTTCTAAACATATTTAATTTATTTTATCATTAGGAACACTTTTGATATCCAAATCGTTTCTTGTTGTCATTAAGAACGATTACAATATCCAGTCCTTTCCTTTTGTCATTAAGAACAATTGCGGTGCCCAATTCTATCCTTGTTGTTATGAAAATCAATTCTTGAACATGATTCTTTCCTTGTTATCATTAAGAATAATTTCAGCCCCCAATTGTTTCTTTTTGTCATTAAGAACAATTACTCTACCCAATTTATTCCTTCTTGTCATTAAAAACAATTCTGGTACCCAATTCTTTCCCTTTTCTTATAAAAACAATTTCTAGACCCAGTTGTTTCCTTGTAGGCTTTAAGAGCAATATCTATACTCATTTCATTTCTTGTTACCATCAAAAACTAATTTGTACCATGTTCTCTTTTGGTTGTCACTAAGAAAAAATTCTGCATTCAATACCATTCTTCTTTGTGTTAAGAACAATTTATCTACCCAACTCTTCCATTGTTGTTATTAAGAAAATAGTTCTTTACAAAGTCATTTCTTTTTTTGACACGATGAACAATTTCTTTTACCATTTCTTTTCTAGTTGTGATTAAAACAATCTCACCATCTTTTTCTTTGCTTCTTATCTTTATGAAAGATTTCTTTAACAGCTTTTTCTCTATAATCTATAAAAACAACTTTCATACACGTTTCTTTCCTTGTTGCCATTAGGAAAAATTTGTACACCCCATTCTTTCCTTGTGCTCAGTTCTTATATTTATGTAATTAAGAATAACTTTTATACAAAATTTTTCCTTGTTGTCATTAAGAATAACTTCGACACCAAAATCATTCTTATTGTCATTAAGAATAATTTCTGCACATAATTATTTCTACCAGTGTTAATTCTTTTAATTATTTCCTTACTATCATTACATATGATTTCTGCTTCTATTTCTTCCATTGTTCCAAATAAAATGTAAGTTTAACATTTTTTTTACCCATTGTTGTTATTAAGAACATTTTCAACACACATCCGCTACCTTATTTCCATTAAGAATAATTTCTGTTTCCATTTTTCCTTGTTTTCATTAAGAACGATTTCGGCAACCACTTGTTTACTCGTAGTCATTAAGAACAATTTCTTTACGTAGTACCTTCTTTGTTCTCATTAAGAACAATTTTCCTATCAGATTCTCTTTTTGTTTTCGTTAAGGACAATTTCTATACTCCATTTCTTACTTTTTGTCATTAAGAACAATTTCTGTCCGCAATAATTCTTTTTGTAATTATATTTGTAATTAAGAAATTAGACAATAAGAAAGATTTCGTCAACCAATTATTTCGTTGTTGATATTAAGAGCAATTTTGATACCCAGTTATTTCCTGGATATCATTAAGTTTGATTCCAATAACTACTTCTTTTATTTTTTGTCAATAAGATCATTTCAGCAGTCAATTTTTTTCGTTGTTCCCATTAAGAATATTTTCTGTACCTAGTTTTTCCTTGTCGTCATTAGGAAAAATTTTGATCCTAAATTATTGCGTTCTTTTAAGTGAAAACAAATTATGTATCAATTTCTTTTTTCGTTTTACCATTGAGAAAAACTTCAGTACCCAGTTCTTTTCCTTTTCTCATTTAGATCAGTTTTATACCATTTTTCTTGATGTCATTAAATATATTTTCTTTACATACTTATTTACTCGCTGTCAGTAAGAACAATTTCTGTACATAGTTCTGTTCTTGTTGTCGTTAAGAAAAGACTATGTAAACACAAATAGTTCTTGATAACAGTAATGAAAGAAATGGGCCCATTTCTTTCATTACTGTTATCAAGAACTATTTGTGTTCCCATTTCTTTCATTGCTGTTATCAAGAACTATTTGTGTTCCCATTTCTTTCATTGCTTTTATCAAGAACTATTTGTGTTCCCATTTCTTTACTTGTTATCATCAAGAACTATTTGTGTTCCCATTTCTTTACTTGTTATCATCAAGAACTATTTGTGTTCCCATTTCTTTACTTGTTATCATCAAGAACTATTTGTGTTCCCATTTCTTTACTTGTTATCATTAAGAACAATTTCAGAACCACATTATTTCCTTCTTGGAATTATGAACAGTTTCTACACCCAGTTCTTTCCTTTTTCTCATTTTCGTAATTAAGAAGAAATTAAGTACCCAATTCTTTCCCTTTTGTAATTAAGAACAATATCAACACTTAGTGTTTTTCTTGTCCCAAGTAAAACATTTTCTGTTCTTAATTAATTTTTTTATTGTCCTTAGGAACACTAAGGATATCAATATCTTTCGTTGTTTTTCGTTGTTTTCACCTTGTTGTCATTAAGAATAATGTTGGCACCCAATTCTTTCCTAATTGTCATTAAGAACTATTTCTGTACCTAGTTTTTTTCCTTGTTGTCATTAAAAATAATTTGTTTGCAATAAGAATAACTTCGGAACTAAATTATTTTTTATTGTCATTAAGAACAATTCATCTACTTAATTCCTTCGTTTTCACCATTAAGAACAACTTCTGTACCAGTTTTGTTCGTGTTGCCATTAAGAAAAATTTCGATACCTAATTCTTTCCACATTCTCATTTAGAAAAATGTTTGTTCAAGTTTCTTTCCTTGTTTTCATGAAGAACAATATTGTAACAACTTATTTCCTTCTAGTCATTAATAACAACTTCTTTACTCAGTACCTTCGATATTGCCCGTAACAACAATTTCTCTACCAGATTCTTTCCTTGTTTTCGTTAAGAACAATTCCCTTACTTCGTTTCTTTGTTATTGTCATTATTGTCAATATCTGAACCTCATTATTTCCTTATTGTCACTAAGAACAATTTCTGTACGCATTTCTTTTCTTATTATGATTAAAGTAATTTTAGTTCCCAATTTTTTATTTTTCACACAAAGAACGATTTTGTGAACCAGTTATTTCATTATTAACATAAAGACAAAATTTGATACCCAGTTATTTCCATGTTGTCTTTAAGATTGAGTTTTTCATTAAGAATAATTTAAATACTCAATTCTTTTGTTGTTCTGAGTAAACATATTTTATGTATCCAGTTCTTTCCCTGTCGTCATTAAAAAAAGTTATGATATCAAATTCGTTTGTTGTTTTAAGTTTTTACGAAATTTGTGTCCACTTCTTTCCATTCTGTCATTAAAAATTATTTCAGTACCTAGTTTTTTTGTTGTTATTAAAATGATTTCTTTACATAATTATTTTATTTTTGCCATTAATAATAATTTCTGACCCAGTTTCTTTTCTTGTTGTCATTAAAGAATTCAGTTATTTTCTTATTGTCATTAAGAAAAATTTGCAACAAGTTCTTTTATTGCCCTCATTGAGAACTATTTCTCTTCAATTTTCTTTCTTTGTTGTCATTGAGAACTATTTCAATGCCCATTTTTTTCACATGTTGTTATAAAGGACAGTTTCTTCACCAGTTCATCTTGCCATTATGTAAAATTTATTTTGGCATTTCTTTCTATGTTGTCTTTAAGAACTATTTCTGTACCAATTATTTTCTTGTTCTTATTAAAAACAATTTCTACGCTGAATTATTTCCTTTATGTCATTAAGAATAATTTCTGGGCCCTTTTCTTTCCTTGTTGTCATAAAGAAAGATTTCGGTACCCAGTTCCTTCCTTATTGTCATAAAAAAACGATTTCGGTACCTAATTCTTTCCTTTTTGTCATAAAGCACGATTTCGGTACCTAATTCTTTCCTTTTCGTCATAAAGAACGATTTACGTACCTAATCCTTTCCTTTTTGTCATAAAGAACAATTTCTGTACCTTATTCTTTCCTTTTTGTCATAAAGAACGATTTTTGTTCCCACATGTTTCCTTGTTTTATTAAGAACGCTTTCAGCAACCACTTATCTTCTCGTTGTCATTAAGAACAATTTCTTTGCCTTGTACTTTCATTGTTGTCATTAACAAAAACTTTTGTTCCTTTGTACTTTCATTGTTGTCATTAATAACAATTTCCTATACGGCTTATAAACATTAAACAGCGTGTTCGGTAAGCTTATAAATATTATACTTTCATTTATCATATACACGTTTGTGTGTGAAATTTATAACAACTTTTCCTCTTAACTACTTCGTACTGTACAGGAAAGCTCATATTTTTTCGAAAATCTACCGAAAGAAGCTGATCCAGTCGATTCTAGTGACAATAATACTCTTAAAAAATTCCAAGGATGTCCTTCATTTCCCAGAGAGATGTACTTTTGGCCAAGTAGCAATGTTACAATTGAATGTCAAGTATTTGACCGTTCTTCGCCAAGTGAAGAAATTCTATCTGTTGAAAGGTCGTTCAAGTTTATACAACTCGATTTCAGAAAGAACTATATAACGAAAATAACTCCCACAGCTGTTTACAACAATAAAAGTATAGAGGTAAATCTGTAGTTCATTATTAAACTAAAAAAAAATATATCTAAAGATAATTTTGTAATTTATTATTAAACTAAAAACAAGTGTAGAAATAGGTCAGTAGTTCGTAATTAAACGAAAGAAACAAGTGTAGAAGAAAGTCTGTAGTTCATTACTAAAGTAAAAATCAAGTGTAGAGGTAAGCCTTTAGTTCATTATTAAACTAAAAATATATATCTAAAGATAATTTTGTAGTTTATTATTAAACTAAAAACAAGTGTAGAAATAGGTCAGTAGTTCGTAATTAAACGAAAGAAACAAGTGTAGACGAAAGTCTGTAGTTCATTACTAAAGTAAAAATCAAGTGTAGAGGTAAGCCTTTAGTTCATTATTAAACTAAAAACAAGTATAGGGATAAGTAAGCAGTTTATTGTTGAACTAAAGAAACAAATTTATAGGTAAGTCTAGTTCATTACTAAACTAAAAACAAGTGTAAAAGTATGTCTGTAGTTCATTATTAAATCGGAAACAAGTGTAAAAGTAAGTCTGTAATTCATTATTAAACTAAAAGCAAGTATAGAGATAAGTCAGTAGTTCGTTATTACACAAAAAAGTCTATAGATAAATCTGTAGTTCATTATTTAACCGGAAACAAGTGTAAAAGTAAGTCTTTTAATTCATTATTAAACTAAAATCAAGTATAGAGATAAGTCAGTAGTTCTTTATTACACAAAAAAGTCTATAGATAAATCTGTAGTTCATTATTAAACAAGAAATATGTGTAGAGATATTTTTAGATTAGTTACTACGTTTTGATCACTGGTCTAGTCATTCTCAAGTACACAAGTGTTAACGGTATAGAAAGTTTTTATATTTAATACTAAAAGTATCTTTAAGGATAAAAATTTTGTACTTGAGAATGATGTCATCAATGATTGAAACGTTGTACCTAATCTAGAAATATTCTTCCTTACTGTAACAGCTGTAACGTGCAACAAAACAATGCTAAAAAATTATCAAATATTGATATTTTGGCTAAATTAGGAGGTAATTTTGTAATGAAAGCATAAAATCCTTTAAAAATAAACATAGCTGTAACGTGATACTTAAAATAGAAATAAACGATCATAATAGTTTGAAAGAGAAACAAATAAGTGAACAGCATTTAGACATATGAAGATGCGCGTCTCAATGCTGGTGGTCTAGTTGAAACACAGCCACATAACTATTTTCCCCTTACAACAGTTTTAACCTACAAATAAGTAGACAGGTCACTAAAATACAACACCGTTTTGAATGTTAAAGTACAGCTGTTCAAAGGGAATTCTTCTGTAGTAAAACAACAACATGTTTATTAATTTCGCAAAGAACGAACTTTTTCAAGCTGCGAAAAACCGGTACAGCATATTTATAGTTTTACCTGTACCGACTGACCTTATAAACATATCTCTTTTGGAGCTTTTACTTTTAGTAGAATTGAATGTTCATAGTAACTTTCACACTCATATAAATAAGAGAAATGCAGAAATATAACACATAAATTCTTAGATAAACATTGAATTCATATCATAGAAATATATTGAGGCTCAAAAGATGACGATTACTTTACAGTTATTTACAGTTAAAACGTGGTGAGGAACATTATTTACATATAATTAGTTTAAACTAGTTTTAGCCATAATACCTCCTACACTATTCAAATATGTATTGACAAATATGCAATACTAGCCACGAGTTTGTACCTCAGCAGCGAGTTTACATATTTACCCAGTTCAAGCATGTCAAACAATTAAAGTACACTTTTACTTGACACATCTTTACTCAACTCTGATCTGACGGTTTATATTATACTAATATATTCAGCTCATACCTGACGGTTTGTGTCTCACAGATATACCTAGCACGTTCATAACGGCGTATATATCACAGCTATATACGCGATGTGCTATATGTTACAAATATACCCAACTCATTCCTAACGGCTTATAACTCGCATAGATAACTAGCTTATTCCTGATGGATTATACATATCTCATATATCTAGCTAACTCATACCTGATGGTTTATATCTTACGGATATACTCAGCACATTCCTGGCGGCATATACCTCACAGATATACCCTGCTTATTTCTCATGTCTTGAATTTCACATATATAAAAAGCCTATATCGGATGAATTCTATCACATGGACATACCTAACTCAGCTCCAATGGTTACTTTACACACATATACATACTTTAAACGTATTTATATATCTATATGTAATCATTTTAGTTACAATACAGACCTTTATCCAACGAGATGAGTCAAGTTCAATCACAATTTTCCTTTGGAAATAACTTCAGTTTGATTTTTGACATAGCTTTAAAAACATTCCATTTATAGTATATTATGTGATTTGACCCAAGTACAGAGGAGTTCTGATAAAAAACAACCAAAATGCTGTGTAATTTCAGGGGGCTAGATGTGAACTGAAGTGTTTTCGTTTGTCACAAGTTATAATGAGGCGTTTTATGATTATCAGATTACTTAAGAAGCGCTTTTTTTTTCAGCTATCTGCAGAAGTGAAGAATACATCATCAACATATTTTAAGTGTGCTTATGCATCACGTTCTTCAAGTTCGTTCATGTCTTCAGAAAATGCAGTACTGACTGGACTTTCTTCTGTTCGTTGTTACTTGCCAAAAATTCCTCTTTGCCAGGAATATAATCTGCTTTTAGTAGATGGGTCATGGACCGTAGATGATGTATCATCGCTCAGGATTATAGAGTAAAGATTATGCATACGAAATAAGATTACTTAGTAATATCAACCACAACGTCATTAGGTAGTTTAAAGGATATTATATTAGTTATTTTATATGACCTATTAGAACTTCAAATAGCCTGAAATTGAGTTAGACTGTAATTTAGATTTAGAAGTTCAATAAATGGGATATGTATCCAAGTTATGATATTTGACAGCAAGACTGATATGTTTTAATATATAAACCACGATACAATAGATATGTAAGTAAAATACTTTTATACTTTTTACTGTTGCTCGTATATAATAAACAAAATTATTTTCATTTTTAATTCATAAGTTATTACGTAACAAATATATTTTAGCATTTTAATGTCAAATATTCAATAAATAATTTGTCTAAATAAGTTGCAGTGTCTGAACTGTGATACATATATCCTACTTAACTATCTATACTTGGCTACAAAAGACAATGGAATAAGTTAACTAATTCGTACTTAAAACAAAAGACAACTTTCAATTAAAAGAGAAGCGGAAACCTTGGATTATGTTGTTTCTAAGTAGACCTTTGATTTGCGATTACCATTAATTCTTAACTGTTATTCAACCTCAGTTCGATTAAGAATGCTGAAATTGTCTGCTATAGTAGCGACATTATTACTTATTAATAGGTGTTGATAGAGGCTAGAAGCATAACTAAACTCAAGGAGTCTTAAGATATTATTATATATCACTAAAATAATGTGGAAAGTTTTGTCAATATCGCAACTTTGAAAATTATCTAATGATCTGAATGGTGTAAAAATGATAACATGTATATTATCTGACCATTTGAGTTTTCATGTAGATTTTTGAGCAAAATATCAAAGTACTAAAGATAGTAAGCTGAGAGTCTCAGGTCTATTAAGTTTAAGGGATATATTTGACCTTTGATAATCATGCAACATTTTTATTAATATTTTCCGTTATAGCGATAAGTGGCAAAGTGAAGCCCAAACCTTCCTTGTTATTGCACCAGCACCAAAAGTATTTGAAGCAGCAGTTTCTGATGATCTACGGGAAATTCGAATCCAATTTACAGTGAACATTATCATTAGTAAGAACTGCTCAGCCTTATTCACATCGCAAAGTTTGGAAATTCTGGGGTTTACAGGTGAGTAATTTTACTTCTTACTCTACTTTTCTTGCTAATTTAACTCACAGTGTTATGGAGGTTCGTTGGATTCAGTTGTCTACTCGACTTGATTTAAGGTACGCAAAATTTGATCTAAGGACAGTAATATTGCTTCAAAAGGAATATTATAACACACTTTTTCAAAGTTAAAAGAATTGGAATAAATCTTACTATTGCACTTTAAATTTTGTATTTCACTAGAAAGTTAAAAATTGTATTTCAAAGTATATTCACCAGTATTATAACTTACAAAAGCATGATTATAAGTTTAAATATTTGAAATTACTGGTCTTAATGGACATCAATTCTTTACATGTTTGGAAAGGCTATATAAATTTCATGTATGATATTCTGATTGTCTAATATTTAAGGAAGCGGATTTCCCTAGTGGTGGAACTCTGGATTTCGGAGTTGAAACGTTTCGAATCTGTGCAATATCCCCGCATTTTAAACTGTGGGTGCATTATAAGAGTGGCAGTTAACACATATAATAGATGGTGGTTGATTGGATTTTGCTGTCTTGCTGCCTTCCCTTTAGTCAGTAGTCAAAAATTAGAGAATGTGGCAGATAGCACTAGTACTTTTACCATAACTAAGATATATAACACAAATACTAATTTCTGAGTATTGTGCCTGAGAGAGCACATTATATTTCTGTCAGTAGGATCTTGGTCCAGCTCCGCAAATTTGTTTGAAAAACTCAATATGTTATCAATTTTACTTAGATATTCATTCCATTTTATCCAAAACAACTCCTGCTTCGTTTAATAGATTTAATAATAACTTCATTGATATTTGCACTAGACTTTTTTACTGCTATTCCTTACTTACATTTAAAAGTTGATAATTAGACCTCTAATTATTAGAATAAATTAAAACGTTTCCACTAAGCTCCTTACAAATATAAAATATTGAAAATAATTTTGGACTCGTACAGGTATATTCCTGTTCAAAAATAATAAAAAATGTTTTATAAGAAATATCTAATTTCTTTTTGAAGTTTGATATATATTAAATTAGATCCAATCGCTTTCACGAAAACTTACATTTAGAGTAGAAAGAAAGCTGCATGACAAGTAAACACCTATATTTTATAAGTTTACTAAAATATTTCGAAGCTTATTTAATAAATATAGAAATTTGTATTGGTTTCTTTGATTAAGTGAATCAATGTTTTCCTGATGGCTTTTCAGATTTTTCATGTGGGCACTCTTCCAATGTCCTGTTTCTTTATCTCCAATCTACTGTTAAGCTAAGCCTAAATATGACATTGGTTTTTGCCCATCACAATGGAATTCGAACTTTCTGTCCCCCGGATCATATTGGCGATGAAGCGCAAGGAATGATTCATGTAAAGCTTCCTCAAAAAAAGGTAATTTACATTTTAATATGTATGAGTTTTCAGTGTGATTAAGTAATTATATGATAGTGTAGTATTTTTAAGTTTGGACAGCTATTTTGTACAAGGAATAGCATGTACAGTCTAAGTGGATGAATGATAATAAGGATCAATGAATTAGCACAAAGTACTGAGAACACGTAAGTAAAATACATTTAAATGGCAGGTGTGGTTGGGTGGTTCAATTTAGATAAACTGGGAATACAAAGAAAGAATAAAAATACTTTATCACGTTCTGTACCAGTTCTCTCTTTATTTAACGCATTTAAATTTTGATGCATCCTTTCTTTCAGAATGCCCGGCATGGCCAGGTGGTTGAGGCACTCGACTCGCAATCTGAGGGTCGCGGGTTTGAATCCCCGTCACACCAAACATGCTCGCCCTTTCAGCCGTGGGGGCGTTATAATGTGACGGTCAATCCCACTAATCGTTGGTAAAAGCGTAGCCCAAGAGTTGGCGGTGAGTGGTGATGACTAGCTGCCTTCCCTCTAGTCTTACACTGCTAAATTAGGGACGGCTAGCGCAGATATCCCTCGTGTAGCTTTGCGCGAAATTCAAAAACAAACAATTCTTTCAGAATAAAACAAAGTTTCTTCACAGAGAAAAGTTTTGAACATTTATTTAACATTATTTGTATTCAAAATTCCACGTGTATTTTGTGTATACATTACACATTCTTCCGTACAGTCATCGAATTATGCCCATTTCAGATGAATTTAAAAAAGAAAGAAAAATATTCTCACAAACAAGACGTGTATAAACCATATTAAGGAGACAAACTGAATGTATTCGGACATTTGTAAAGTTTGGTTATTTGAAGACTGACCATTCCTTCCAAGTATAAATTAATTTTAGAAAGTCAATATTTGTTTTGAAATATTATTTTCATACATTAACGGACCTTTCCATATTATGGAAAAATCTCCCTTCGTGTATAGTTATCTGAATAAATTCAATGGAAAAAAGTAATAAAATGAGTAAAACACTTTTAATACACTTAACATTCAGGACTGTGTGAAGATCTACATTGTGAAATAAGGCATGAAAATATACAGATAAAATATAGCGAACCTAATAGATCCCATCTTGTCTTTTCTTCATGCAGAAGCTACAATGTTAGTCTGAATAAATATGACGGAATTTTGTATTATGTACTTAATACAAAGTTAAAAAAGTAAATTAAAATACAATTTACCTTTCAGCAAAATGTATGATTTATAAATATACATAACAAACTCACAGCGTAAGTTAAATGCATGCTTCTAAATACAACCTTTCTTTGTAAGGTAAAATACTGTAATTTTCATGATTAATACCTATGAACGACTATACCTTAATTCATAACTGTAAAAGATTGAAAATTTATAACTGAAGTTAGTGAAGTAACGCATTTATAAGGAAGAATAACTAAAGATGGCATGAAATTGATAAAAATAAAACCACGAGTCATTATAATTTACAGTCATAACAAGTATTACGAAAAAAATTTGATATGTAGAGATTTTATTTCCCATGTAAAGTCGAGATGGCTTAGTCTGCTATGTGATATTTAGCCGGATTAAATCATATGTTCACCTCCATCCCTATCTTGTTGGGTTCTATTTTTCAAGTTCCATAGCCAGCCCTACACAGCTTTTTTTTTATTTAGCGATGTTTTTCCTAACATTTCTTTGTGTACTTACTTTTGTAAGATAGCGTACGTGGGTTACTATGTTACAGAGTGTATCCTAAAGCTTTTTATATTTAGCATAGAATAGTAATAAGATATGTAGACAAAGATCGTAAAGACTGTTTTGCTCAGTCAAATGATTATAAAATTATAGTTATTGCTTGAACTAGGTAGGTGCTAGGCTGTTGAAGAAAAATGAATCAAAGTAAGAAATCTTAGTTTTTGCTATTCGCCGATTTTGGGATGCTCTGGATAATTGAAAAGCGGCATATACACCAGAAATAGAGCAACTATGCTAGGTAGTTCTTCATACGTAGCTTCTGATGACATGTAGAGCAGAAAATCCAGATGACTTTTGTATTACTTTAATACGGGCGTCCGTGTCATCCTTGTATAGAACACTTTCCGATTACAATGAAAGTAATAACAAATTCATTTGCTACGCTACATTATACTTTTACGAACCTTGATTAGGCATAACAATACACATCATTATTTGTCTGAACTCAGATATTACAGTGAGTTATTCATCCATTACAGCTAAATGCGTTATCGACACCTTCCAATCAAAGCAAGTTGTCTACTTCAAATTTATATTTACTCCCCCTGTTAGAAATATTAGAAGATATGTTTTATAGTGTTGATTTTTTTCTTAGTCGGAGTGTTCTCTTTAATACCTATACCCTTATGTTTCTTTAGAAGAGAGATGTTCTGGATTGGGTTGAGGATGTTTTTCTGTCATATACGTTCAACTTCCTTTAAAAACACTGAAGTCTCCTTTATCTGAAATGTTCTGTTCTTTGGCCTTATATAATTTAACAACTTTGCTCCAAAAATATCTATTCTTTGAAGGAGCTGTGACATATACTTTCAGTCATAAGATCATCTGTGGCAGATTGCACTGTCTAATTGTCGAAAATTCACCTTCAATCAAATATGTATGGGTTAAACATCGTACTTGTGGTACCAGGCTCGAATATATAACGGCACACTTGTGCACTAGCATATATAAATTTTTCAAATAAAATGCGATTTATACTCTATATTTTCTTCTTCTGATCAGGACTAATGTTGTTTATGGATAGAAGACTATCGGTTACTTGCCTTTAGTAATAGATGATGATGTTATATGTGATAATACTTTTTTTTAAATTCGGTTTATGGTACTGAATAGAGAATAAATGTTTAATAATTATTAACCTAAGTACGTAAGAATTGTGTTTTATATGTTTAGGAGGTTAATGTATAGATACGTGGAGATTACTGATGTGGTCAAGCAAATAGTAACACACTAACATAAATCCTAAACTTTTTAACTGTGTTTAACAAGCTAAAACAGCAAAGTATTGGGAAGTACTATGTGACCAATAGTTTGAGATTCAGAAGTATGATTAGATTAAATATATATATATATATTATAGATAAAACCAAGATTCTTTTTATATGGACCTGAAGAAGTTTGTACAGGAACTGTTCAGTTACAAATTTCACAAATTATAGGCGGAGGAGCATTTGGATTGAAGTACTCTTGGTCTGTAACGTCCCAGCCAGCAGGTATGAGTTTATTTTCGTTGTTATATTTAATCTTACTATAAGAATATTTAAAGCTAGTAAAAACGGGTTCCGTTACTTCTCGTATGGTTGTGCTTTTTTGTGTAATATATTGAGAATTATATATTCGTTTCATTTTAAATAACATGAAAGCACTAAAGACGTATACGTGTTATATAACCTCTCCTTAATTTTTCTATTCGACTTCTTAATACAAAAATTACATTAATATAGCTACAAGTCCTCAATTTTGTTTTAAAACTGACTTAAAGATAAACATTTTTATCATTGTGTCAGATCACTTATTACTAATATTACTTTAACTCGAAATTGGACCTATTTTAAAAGAAAAGTATTGTAGTAAATATTTACATTATATTGACAACATTATCTTTATTTCAACACTAAAAACAAATTACATTACAGAAAAGTACTTCAGACTTGCTACCAAATGCCTCACTAATAAATATAGTTGTGTAATGCACGAAAGGTCAAGAGTTTAAATTTCTGTGTCAAAGATAGAAGAAAATATCCGTGTTTCGGTTACCCTATAAGTTTTAGCTCTTTATTTGAAGCACTTTATATTAGTCATGCTATTTATACCACTCAAGCAATGTGACTATTCTTACTTTGTGGCTAAAAGCTCTTATTTGCTATAGAAAAATGATGTTATAGTACGTGAAACAACGAGATTACATCAATTCCTACTGATATTTATTTATATTATGCTTGTCTACTGAATTGGGAGCAGCACGTTAATTTTACTTACAACCACTATATCGTTCACTAGATATACCAGGAATATGATATATATACACGACGGTTAGTTGTAAACTACGTTGCTTTTTTATAGAACTCACGATAAAGACCGTGTGTACAACATGAGATCATTCCTTTACCTATCTAAAAGACACAAATTTTCATGTTGTAATTGTACATCTCGAATTTAAAAAATAGCATATTTTATACTTGGAATAGTAAGCATTCATTTGATATTTGAATTACAAAACATCCACGTGACATTTATAATAATAATTTATTTGATTTAATATTTTAGTGAATTTATCGGGTCTTCATGACTTACTGTACAATAAGACGAAGTTTGTGGATATTCCTGTGGGAATGGTAAGATATATGTGTGTATTTTTATGCTATGTTTAGTACTAGTTTAAAATTTATTTTCAAGGACAATAGGTAATAATTTGAGTTCTCTTTTTCAACATCGAATAGCCCTAGATGTGAAAAGGCTAAATAGTGTTTTCTTTAATATGTTGAACATTAATAATTTTGTTTCTTGAGAAATATGACTAAGTATCACTAAAAGGGTGGAAGTATTTTCCTTACAAACTTCAATCCGGATAAACTTGAAAAATACGATTCCTAATGTACCTTTTCCTTGCAAAATAACTTGTATATATCAACCAATACTATGGTGGTAAACACATTTGTTTGATAAACAGGAATCCTCAGACCCAAACACATTTTTTTGTACTTTCCCAGCTTACCTGATTAATTCAATAACAATTTTTTATAGTAGTAATGACACCAAAAATCTCTTTAACCATTCATAAAAACTTTTGTTACATGAAATGCTTTCAATAATCCCTTCATCGTAGCGAGCAAATGGAATTAGAAAACCTTTGGGTGTACGATTTATTCATTTCATTTAAGTTACAAGCTTTAAATACAATATATACTGCCGAAAACAAAAACAGAAAACGTTCAGATAAAAATTGAATTGGCTACAGAATAGTCTCCAGATTTTTTAATCTTGGTATTCATGGACATCACAATGCCACTTTTTTTCGTGTAATATTTTTCGCAGAAAGTATGGGAAATCACATAAGATTATTAATAGTATATATTTTATGCGCGCTACAAATTAACATTTTATAGGAAGAAAATTCTAGAGTTATTCAGAAAATAAATTTAAGCACCAGTAGCAAAAAAGAAAAGAAAAAAACATTTTGAATGCCGTTAAAGTATGTTGAAGTGTATGAAATAATCAAATATATAGTTACTTCAATGGAGACTAATGGCTTGCAGAAAATGTTGTTGCTTCTGTACCTGGAAATCCATATTTATGTTGTGATTGGGGTAACCATTAGTTGTTATGTACTGATTTTAGCGCTGAGCAGTTGGTGACGCAAATATTAACAATTACTCGTATCTTTGCTGTTTTAGAAACCCCAAAATCAGAAAAAAACAATTAACCAAATAAATAAATGTATTTTGGCAAGCTTCAGTTGGGGGTAAGAAGGGCCAGTACTACCTTCAGATTTTTTCCAAATAAGGGTCTTTAACAGCTAGATTTCCGGAGAAGTACTGTATGATTGGTAAACGTACTATAAACTTGATTTTTTCATACTGTAGAAAAGAAATGAAAAGTTTTAGATATTCTGTAGTGTATTTAAAAACTATATTCACGATGTGATGCTGACGGAGAGTTATGGCGTAGATGTGGAGTGTGTTGGCTTAAGTATTTATATCTGCTTCTTATTTAAAATTAACTGTGTAATTCCATTACTTATGTGAAGTCTTCAGATAGTTTACATCTGATTAACTGTTTACTTCACCATTCTTCACTTTGTAAGTGGATCTTTTGTTCTCTGAAAAATGCATGATCTTTCTCTTACCTGTCGATTTGATTGTTTTGTTCTGATGTTTCGATTAAATTCAATTAATATTAACTTCTAATCAAAGCGAGCTGCCTACATTTTAAACTGCAAATGTAAGCAATGAGAGCATACCTAATTAAATATACTCTTAAAACTATATCACTTATAATGATCAGAATGCATTGTTTCATTAGTCGTGTATTCTTGCTGTTTAACGATATTTTCTCTATGTTTAAAGTTATTTAAATATATTTATGAATGATTGTGTTGGGGCATTTGTTTTTCACCTTAATGTTTTTTTATAAATGTATATATATAAATATATATAAGTTTTCTGTATTTCTATGTGTACTGTATTACGCTGTCTGGTCTTTATATGTTAAATTTCACACATAAAGTGTACATTTCGCTATTTTTATATGAAAACATATATAGTTAACTTCATCTTGTAATATTTCACACATATTAAAATATAAAGTCAGCATTATGAAGATTTTTGGGGACTTTCAGTAATGTGTACCATTTATTATAACAGAATTTGAACAATTTTATAAAACATGTTACTATAAACAGATATTTTTATATAGCTTTTGAAGATCTTAAACAATGATTTTAATTAATCTTGAGTGTATAAATAATCAAAATGTTTAATTAATTACATAATTAGGAAATGTAACTATTAACATCATAAGATTTTACTATATATAGCAATATTGTATGGGTTTCTTGTGGAATTAAGTAGCAAAAATACGATTACATCTTCATTGCTATAATTAAAGGATTTGTTTCTGACATTTACAGTTCTTTAGTTTGAGAAAAAAAAAGTTTAATAGGACAGCGCACTGTGAAGTCTCTTGACATCGAAATAAAGAAAAATATGTTTTAATATTCTGTAACAGTGTTATAGAACATTATCTGTTATTACAAATAATGATTATAATTTTATCCAAACTGATGTCCGTAAACAGTTGTCACATCAAATCCTTTTAATTATAGTGAATTGGATATTCCGAATGCCTTGTGCTGTCACAAAAACACTTCCATATTTAGAGAGCACATAATGTTTGTAATGAACAGTTATATATTCAATAAACTAGAAACTAAAAAAAAATGAAGGGAATCCACAATTATTATGGTAACTTCTCATACTTCCTATAATAAAATGCACAAATTGTACAGTACTTTAAATCTATGAAATAAAATTCCAGTGTTAACTGAACTTAGAGAAATTATTTCGCAAGCTTTTTGTACTGTTTTCTGTATATTTTTAATTTGAGTTTTTGTTCTGCTTCAGTCATCAAATGTTCCGTTTTTTCTGTTGTTTTTTTAAAAACACGATAAAATAACAGGGGTTTCAGGGTTTAATTATACACCAGTCGAGATCTTGTCCAATAGAAAGCTTACGTATAGCATTTCGTTCAATGTGGAGTGTTAGTTCAGTAAACAGTTACAGAAGAAATTGGTAATAATAGTCACATACAGAAGTTGAAAATGTGATCAGGTTCTAAATACCGTGAGGAACTTTTTATTCTGTTAGAGGGAGTACACTCACATATATCTGTTTCACCTTAACTTACAGCTTCAACCAGGTGTGCGATATGTGTTTTCTGTGTTTGGTGAGAATACCTTGGGTGTCTTGAGCGATACCTACTATCATACTGTGGTCCGGAAGGATTTTCAACAACTGGTTGTTTCAGTAGCAGGTTTGGTGGAAGTTGATCCTGCTCATGATAATATATATGTAGCAGAAGTAGATGAATGTCATGGACATACATTTCCCCTTTCGGTAAGTTATACTGTATGTTTTAGAAAAATATACACAATACTTATATAAGTTTTTAAAGCCACACATTTCATTTAAAATGATGCAGTTTACCATTCACAGATAGGGTTATAAATTTGTATTACAAAGATAAACATCATATAAATACACTTTCATCACAATGCTTTATTTATACTTGCAGTCATATGAAAACTGTAGAATTTTTGCTAGACTATGAAAGGGGAGATAATACAATTTAGTGTACACTCAGACCACCAAGTTATTTGTTATTACACAAGTATCAGGAAAAACATTTATCATGAAATACAAAAGCTATATAGGGCTGGCTACTGACTTTGAAAAAAGGAGTCAAACAAGATAGGGATGAAAGTAGACATATCACGTGACCCAGCTAATGGACACATAGCAGACTAAGCTGCCTCAACTTTACATAGAGAATAAAATCCCTACATTACTGGCTTTCCCACTTTGTCTATCGAAAGCTTTGTTTTTGAATAGAATCTCAGCTTTCATCATTATGCCTATCCTTTAGTTAACTTTAGAGTACAATTATACTTTTATGACTATTTTACAATAAAGTAACATTTTACGATCAGAAATTCTGGTTTTGTTTGTGAGGAAGCCAGTAATGTAGAGAATTGATTTTCCATGTAAAGTCGAGATTTCTTAGTCTGCTATGTGATTATTAGCCGGATTATTTAATATGAAGACTTAAACTTATTTGTGTCTTGTAAGATATGTCTCATTTTGTGAATATTGACAATCCCATTGGCTTAGAATTACAATTCCAGTACTCCTATCAGTCCAAGTACCAATGGTATCCTTATTGCTAGCTAGTTCTTTAAGAGCTAGGAATTCTTCTCTGGACAGAGGAGAACGAGTCCTATGAGAGTTAAAGTTGTAGAATGACGATATTGCAATGTTTTATATTTTAATTCCAATGATATTATCTACATCAAGAGCACTACTAGTATTTTTCAAGGCATGTTGGGATTTTACTATTTCATAAGTAGTTTCGAAGTTATAGAAGTAATCACTAAATTATAAATTAACTGTTGACAAGCAGAAGTTAAAGCTTATAGCTAGAAGATTTTTGCAAGTTTCAGTAACCACGAATGTGGTTAAAGCCAATCCAGGAAACAGAGTTTTGAAGCTCCAGATAACGCACTACAGTGGCAAGCTACCTTTTTCTTCGTTGTTTCAGCTTTATTTCTTCTTAGAGAAGACAAATTTGACAAAAACGATAGGCCTACGAGTCACGAATATGACGATTTGTGGTTTTAAAATAAATAAAAAGCTTCGGTGTAAGGTTACGTTGTTTACACGTAATAAGAAATGAAATGTCAAAGTTTATTTTTCTAAATTCCCGAAGAGACGTAAGGTTTCGAGCCCGTCCGTCTGAGTGTATAATCAATTGATACATTGGTGGAAAATAAAGTATAATAATGAATAGTAGAACTACGGTTATAATTGTAAACATCTTTAATGAACATTTCGGAATTACACATATTCGATCTTCATCAAATCTATAAAAATAACAAATTGAAAAATCTTCAGTATAATTACTAATATAAAAATACAATGAATAGCTTTACGAAATTATAAAACAATCAATTAAAAAAAAAAAGAAAGGAGAGAGCTATTTGAATAAAGTAAGGGGGAACGAGTTGAATTTCTATTGAGGCTTGGAGTTTCGTTCATAATATGCAGACTTTATTTTATCAACAGTTCGTGATCATTACATCCAGAAGGTAGAATTGAAAAGTCTTTTAAGGAAAGGAGGTGTGATGACGTTTCGTTGTGGGAATATATAGGAGAGTCAGGTGGAGTTTGAAGCTTAAGTCTAGTTCTGTCAGAAACTCCCATGTGTTCCAAGGCGCGTATTTGTAAAGAGCGGGAAGTCTTGCGTATGTAAATGGCTTTACAGCTACCACATGTATATTTATATGGAGTGAAGGTAAAATGTATTTATTTCTAAAAAAGCTACTGATACGAATTAACGATTTGAAGACAATACGGAGTTTAATCTGGGGGTAGAAAGACCTCAGTAGCTTATTGAAAGAACACGAAGCCTACGAAGAACACTTGAAAATGAAAGCATGAAACTTTTTAAGTAGTTCTAATATTTTTAGTATATTACTGGACCATATCCTATTTATTGATCGTATTTCTTTCTCATTTTTATGTATTTTACTTTCTTACTCTGTTTGTTCCTATTTACTTTTACAATTTCGAACTCCCTTCATAGCCCTAGTTTTTTTACTTTTGTCTTTCGATATACCTATCGGAAGATATTATATTCGCTTCCTTTTTAATATATCAGTATCAAAATTTGAGGATAAGTGAGCTCGTCAAGTGCTGTTGTAAAACAGATTTTTATTGTATCTTTAATAAATTATGATAATAACTTCAAACTTAGTTTTAAACAAGCTGGTAAGTAGTTTCTTAGTTTACCAAACTTTCTTATAAATGTTCCTTATTACTTTCAGTTCTACTGGAGTGTGAACAGTAGCGACTTCCTTCTGCAAGACAAGAGTAGTCCAGTTTTGAAAATACCGAAGCATTTTATGAAGAGGAACAGATTTTATGAAATAACTGTTACAGGTACCAACGTATTCTCTTACATTTTGGGACGTATTATGGTACTGGTAGTTTCATTTAAAAGTAGTTAACGTGTTATATCAGAAAACATTCTAGGGTATATCATGGTACTGATTACTTTATCTTAATGGATGTCAGTATCTGATAAGTTTGAACATTAGGGAATGTTAAGGTATTGATAGATTCATCTTGCCCCCCAGTGGCACAGCGGTATGTCTGCGGACTTACAACGCTAGAAACCGAGTTTCGATACCCGTGGTGGGCAGAGCACAGATAGCCTTTGTGTAGCTTTGTGCATAATTATAAACAAACAAACAAAAGATTCATCTTAGCAAAAGTCAGTATGAGATAAGTGTAAATGCTGTATGACATTGTTGTAAATGTGAACTTTCTAAGACATATCATGGTATTGATAGATTTATCTTAACAGAAATCAGTGTTTGATACTTATGAAGGTTGTAAGATATAATATGGTTCTGTTAGAATTTTTTTCAAATCTACAAAAAAACAGCCTAATTCCAAAATATATGTGTATAGACCAAACCTCAATATCTTGCAAATTTAAGCCATCAGTCTACAAACTCGCACATATCACACATTGATGTTTGTTAAGGTAAAGTTGCGATGATATTTCCTACAACCTTCTCAATCTTCACACACTAATATATTTTAGTATAAGCCTGTCAGCATTATGACATGCCCTACATCCTTTATACTTTTCACACCGTGACTTCTTTCAAAATAAAACTGTCACTCATTTGATTCTCAGAACTTTCATACTTATTGGATAGTTTCTTCTGTTAGAATAAATCTTTCAGTGCTAAGATATATCCTACAACGTTCCCATTTATCAAACACTTATTTTTGTTAAAATAAAGCTTGCAGTACCAAGACATGCCCTACAACGCTCACATTTATCAGGCACTAACTTCTGTTAAAATAAAAATGTCAGTACCATGATATGCTATACAATCTGCGCACTTATCAGACACTAATATCTGTGAAGGTAAGCTTTCAATACCTTTATGTCTTAGAGTGATCATACTTATTAGGCACTGATGTCTATTAAGATAAAGCTTATAGTACCATGATATCAACAATAAGGTTCACACTTACCAAACCTTGACTTCTGCTACCAGTGTTAAGAAAAAGAAAGTTCTCAATACCATGATCTTTTCTACAATGTTTACACTTACCAGACACTGACTTTTCATACGATAAAGCTGTCAGAAAAAAAAAAGATCTAAAACCTTCATATTTATCAGAAACTGATTTATAGGGAATAACATGTTTTATAACCTTTACACTTGTCAGGTACTGACTTCTGTTAAAATAAAGCTGCCAATAGCAAGATATTCCCTACAACACACGCTTATCATACACTGACTTCTGCTAAAATGAAGCTTTCAGTACAATGATATGTCTAATAACATTACGATTTATCAGACACTAGCTTCTGCATGTATAAAGCTGTCAGTGACATGATATTCCCTACAGTATTCAGTTATTAACACTAATTTCCTCCAATAGAAAGCTGTAAGTACCAAGATATGCTCTAAATCCTTCATACGTATCCGACCGTGACTTTTGTTAGAATATAGGTGTGACTGTAATGATGTGTCATAGCACGTTCACACTTAACAAACGCTGACTTTTAAAATAAAACTGTCAGTGCATTATATTCCGTACATTGTTCACAGTTGTTAGATATTGTGTACTGGCAAAGCTTTCACTGTTGTGATGTGTAGTACAACAATGACACTAATCAAATTTTGACATCTGTTAAGACTAAAGCTATCAATACCGTGATATGCCCTACAATCTTGGTACTTCTTAGACAATGACTTCTATTAAAAATGTCCTACAACCACTACACTTATGAGACACTGACTTGGGTTAATATAAAGCGATCAGTGCCATGGCAATCCTTACAACGTTCACACTTATTCGACACTGAATTCCATTAAAACAAAGCTGTCACTGTTATGATACTCATTACAATGTTCGCCCTTATGAGACACTGACTTGGGTTAATATAAAGCGATCAGTGCCATGGCAATCCTTACAACGTACACACTTATTCGACACTGAATTCTATTAAAACAAAGCTGTCACTGTTATGATACTCATTAGAATGTTCGCCCTTATAAGACACTGACTTTTTTTCAAATAAAGCTGTCACTGTTATGATACTCATTACAATGTTCGCCCTTATAAGACACTGACTTTTTTCAGATAAAGCTGTCAATATCATGATATACCTTACCTGACAATGATTTCTGTTAATATAAAGCTACCAGTACAATATGCCCTAGAACATTAAAATTGTTAGACACTGACGTTTGTTCGGATAGTTTTCAGTACCATGATATATCCTATAACGTTCACACTTGTCATACTATCTCTCCAGTAGCTCAGCAGTAACTCTGAATTATATAATGTTAAAAATCAGGTTTCGATACCCATGATGAGCATTCAAACTAGTGTTAAAATAAAGCTATCAGTACCGTGATATTCGCCCCTCCCCCCATCTCCAGTGGCTTATCGGTAATTCTGATGGCTTATAATGTTAAAAAACCTGTTTCGATACTCATGGTGGGCACAGCACAGATAGCCCACTGTGTAACTTTGTGTTTAACAGCAAAAAAAAAAAACATGATATGATGTTTGCTTCTACGTTCACACTTTTCAGACAAAGACTTTTGAATCTAGACCTGTGATTCCCATGATACGTCCTACAACATTCAAAGATATCAAATACGATTGTTTGTGAAAATAGGGCTAACAGTACCATGACAAGCCTGGCAATATTCATACTCATCAGACACATACTTCTGTTTAGATAAACCTGTCAGAGCAGTGTTATTCTCTGCAACATTTATACTTATCAGACACGTACTTCTGTTCAGATAAACCTATCAGAACAGTGTTATTTCCTGCAATATTCATACTCATCAGACACATACTTCTGTTTAGATAAACCTGTCAGAACAGTGTTATTCCCTGCAACATTTATACTCATCAGATACTGAATTCTGTTAATAGAAAACTGTAACGTTCCCAACAACGTTTACAATTATTCGACACTGATTTCTATAAAAATAAAGCTGACAGCACCATCTCATACCCTACGACCTTCACTCTTATGAGACTGTGTGTGTGAAGGAAAAGCTGTCAATACCATGATATGTCCTACATCTTCACATTTATCAGACACTAATTTCTGTTAAGATAATTATGTAGAAACTGATAACTGTGAAAGTAAACTTGTCACTACCGTGATGTGTTATACAATCATCAAACTTATCAGAGACTAATTTCTCTAAAGATAAAGGTGTCAGTTCTATGCTATTCATTAAATGACTATATTCTTATAGCGATAGAAATATCGTGTTAGTTGTTCCAAGAATGTTTATCTCAGGCTTCAGCTTTTAGATATGGAAGCCTTCTTTTATTCAGAGGCTCTGTTCGTCGTTGGCTCTTGCTAGGACCTTAAGCGAACTGGAATGAACAACAACGCATATTTATAAACATTTGACATAATAGGGTTAATGTGTTAACTGTTTCTTTTAGTAGAACGGATGTAGCTTTACAGAAAAACAAGCATAAGTGAATTTTATATTACTTGTGATAATTGTAAAATCGGTTAGGTTTAAACAACACAACTTAACTATATCTGCAGGTACTCTTCAAATGTTTGTTTGTTTGTAAGTAAGGACAAAGATACTCAAAGGCTATCTGTGCTATGCCAACAACAGGTATCAAAACTCTATTTTTAGCGTTGTAAGCCTCCAGACTTACTGCTGAACTACTAGGTTGGGGTATGACTTCGAATGACATTTTTCAACTGGTTCTTAATGATTAAAGAATATTTACGCAAGTAAGGTAGACTGACAAAAGGATATTTTGGTACATTAATTGTACATGATATTCTGACACTTCACTTATTTAATTAATTCTGAAGTGTTCTACCAATTACAAAAATTGGAATATCATTTTTACACAAGAATTCCTTGATGTTATTAAGTTCTTTATGTAAGACCTCAAATACGGTATAAGTATTATATGATGATGAAATAATATTTGACAACATTATCTGCGCTGTACTCACCACGAGTATCGAAACCCAGGTTTTAGCGTTATAAGCCTACCACTGAGTCAAAATTGAAATACAAGCCTATAAAGGTATTGCCCGGCATGGCCAGATGCTTAGGATGCTCGACTCGCAATCTGCGTGTCGCGGGTTCGAATCCCCGTCACACCAAACATATGTAAACGAACATAGACACTGCAGTGGCAAAGAGACTACGCTGTAAACGAACATAGACACTGCAGTGGCAAGAGACTACGCTGTAAACGAACATAGACACTGCAGTGGCAAGAGACTATGCTGTAAACCTATGTACACTCAAAAGAACGATTTTATCTATGATCCCAGAACTATTTCAAGAGTGGATAACATTCTCTCATCTCTACTAGACACCGATGGATCCTCAATAAGAACATACATTTTTAAGACTATAACTTAAGGGACAACGGTGTAATAATGTGTTATAACTTTATATTATTTCTATTGCTAACAGGAACTTTACTCATTTTCGTAAATCTTATAACAATTGCTTTGACTTCTAAGATGCAAAACTAAAATGATATTATCATGTTATATGGTAGGAATAATAATAAGTTAATTATGATAAGTATTAGCTTTTACCACCAGTCTCTGGAAATAAATCGAATCACGTTGGTGAATGTCTGACATGGTATATTACCATACTGAAAACGTCCACTATAGTATTTATGGTACTTATTGATCCAATGATAGAGTGATGTAACATCACAGTATTTAACCCATTATCTGTCCTTTCTATCTATATTAAACATGTATTTCGTTCTGAACTAAAGCAACTAGAAACTATATCTTATAGAATATATATGAATGATAACACATAATATAAATAACGTTGCTGTTACCACAGCGAATATGTAATTTCTGTAAATATTATAATGGTTACAACTTCTCAATATTTATGTGAAAATAATCTATTTTTTTACAGTTATAATCAGTGTTCTATGCTATTATATATCAGACGAAATATATTAGATCTTGTTTTCAATACGTTCATAATACCAGCAACAGAGAACTGTCTCAATGGCTTGAGTGATTTATCCACCACTATGTCGAGGTTCTTTTCTCCAGTCATCCTGTTGAATAGTTTTTTATCTATATTAAATGTGTGAAGCATATTGTGGTAACATAAATAGATTACCTTGCAGTTAAAATAATTAAAACATCTGTCGTGGCTCAGCAGTAAGTCGGAAAGATTATAATACTAATACCGGATTTCGAAACTGGTGGTGAGAAGGGCACAGACAGCTCACTGTGTAGCTTTGTGCTGAATAAAAAATAAAGAAACCAAGTATTTTCTAGGTTATCAGTTAATTCAGGTCATACTGTAGTACCCCAGCATACTAATAACAGTTACGAATAATAAGCCTGAAACGACAGTTTTAATGTTAATATTTTGCTAATTTTATTTTGATATTCTAGTGGTTGATGAAAGGAACCAGGTTTTGATGAGCCAGGCATCCAAAGTTATCAGAACCAAAGAAGTACCCCTGGTAGCAAGTATGAGAATGAAGTTACTGGTACTTGGTTATAAACAGTCATTTTGTTTGAATGGGTCATATTCTTATGATCCCAGTAAAGAAAATGCAATTATGTATTATCAGTGGATGTGTTTTCTTGATAATGGGTTACCATGTTACATTACTCAAGACGATGGTGGCATGTTGAGGTTGGAACAAATTATTGGAGATGCTGTTCGTTCCCCAGTGCTTTGTATCAATGGCGGATTACTCCTGCCACAAAAGTAAGTTTTTACTTTCTTTTATATGCACTTTTTTACGTTTTCTTATAGTTGAAACATGGAGCAATGAATAAAGATATATAACATGCAGCTTTGACTTTGATTTAGTTATTAGAAATGTTTCATCTATCTTTATGGATGTAATTTAAAAGTGGAAATAGAAACATACAACCTACATCTTATGTATATGAATTTAAAATATATATATATTTTTTTACACTAACGCTGTTAGATGATAGTATAATTTTTTAACTTGAAAACATTTACATTCAGCAAATGTTCTGAAGAAATAGCTCAAGCTATATTTAGATCTTTAGAATGAAACGAGGAACTTTTGGTAAAACACAGAATCAAATTTCACAAACTGTAAAGCATTATTTAATACATGGATTTCAAAAATAAGGCCCAAAACTCGAAGGTTTTCAAATAAGTGACTATTCTTCTTTAGGAGAATAAAGGGTCGTGGTGTTCTCTGTTTCGTTATTTATTTACGAAAATTAGAAAATAAGAAATTATCCAGTCCTGGGTGTACAGAGAAGTGAGTTTCTCTTTACCCCACTGGTGGCTTATAAAAAAGTTTTTTTTAGGTTTACTCTAATATCTTAATTTTTGAGAGTTAATTGAAGATTTATGAATACGATTGTGACTGTGATGCTGCCACGAGAAGAACGCGGAAAGGCTCGTTTAGAGCTCATATACACTGGTTGTTTATTCTGAAGTAGCTTTAAGTGTGGTCCAACTACAGTGGACCAAGTCAATCACCAGTCTAGAGATCCAGTTTGTACATCTACCCCTAAAACCTAGACCACCATTTAAAATTGACGTATTTTAACAGAATTTTTGAACATTGAATATAATTTGGACAGAATATAACAGGAATTAAATATTGAACAGTTTGAATTTATACCGATGGCTTGAAGAATAAGTCATTGTCCGTTCCTGATCGTCTACCTGAAGAGGTAAATGCTCAAGATGATTGGTGGTTGATAACCTGAGGGTGTTTATAGTATTGAAAGGTGATATGTATTTATTCCAAGTTTCTGGTGATTTTAGATAGTAATGAGCTGCAGTGCTAGGATTTCTAGTAATATTTAGTTACTAAGTCTATCATTCTATCTTAGGTGTTTTATGTAAGTATGACCCGGGTGTGTAAACGGGAAAATGAAGTATTAATCTAGTTGGTTTTAACTGTCGTGTCACGAGTGTTTCAAAAAGATAATCTGGTATATTATAAATTATAACGTTACCATATTTAAATTTTGCTCTAGGATACATCTTATATATAAGGATAATTGATTGGTTTGTTTGTTTGAATTTATGCACAAAGCTACACAATGGGCTATCTGTGCTCTGCCCACCACGGGTATCGAAACCCGGTTTCTAGCGTTGTAAGTCCGCAGACATACCGCTGTACCACTGGGGGCTAAGAGGAGAACAGGTTGTAGTTAAGCACAAAGCTACACAATGGGCTATCTGTGCTCTGCCAACCACGGGTATCGAAACCCGGATTCTAGCGTTGTAAGTCCGCAGACATACCGCTGTGCCACTGGGGGCAATAATTGATTGGGCATTACTCCTTTTAACATAGCTACCAATTTTATAAAGATAGTATATTCTTCATTTAGTTTTAGTATATATTTCGCGGAAGTGAGCATTTCATGTCAGTCCATTATCAAAGATCATATCAAGAAATTTAACTGTTTTGCTGAACATGATCTGGGTATTGTAGTTTAAGACTCACTTTGTTAGCTTTTTTCCTGTTTCTTTTTAGTTTCTTAGTGAATATAAATGCTTGTGTTTTCGATGTGTTAAGAATAATGCGCCAAGTTTTGCACCACGTGACTATGTGTGTGTGTGTGTGTGTTGAACTTTACTAGCCCTAAAAGGGTGTCTCGCAACGTCGTCTACGTAATGAAATACGTATGCTCGATGTATTTCAAGGAAATTAATATCATTGACAAAAATGATGTAAAGTAATGGGCTTAATACAGAACCTTGAGGGACTTCTACTTGTAACATAAAGGCCGTAGAAGTGTTGTTATTTACTCTAGCCCTGGTGGATCTGTCAGTTAGAAAACTTGAAATCCGTCTAGTTAATACTTTGGAAATTGTGTATTTCAGTAGCTTGTAATGCAAGTCATTGTGTCATATGTTGTCGAATGTGTATTTCAGTAGCTTGTAATGCAAGTCATTGTGTTGTATGTTGTCGAATGTGTATTTCAGTAGCTTGTAATGCAAGTCATTGTGTCGTATGTTATCGAATGTGTATTTCAGTAGCTTGTAATGCAGGTAATTGTGTCATATGTTGTCCATTGTGTATTTCAGTAGCTTGCTATGCAGGTCATTGTGTCATATGTTGTCGAATGTGTATTTCAGTAGCTTGTAATGGAGGTCATTGTGTCATATGTTGTCGAATGTGTATTTCAGTAGCTTGTAATGCAGGTCATTGTGTCGTATGTTGTCGAATGTGTATTTCAGTAGCTTGTAATGGAGGTCATTGTGTCATATGTTGTCGAATGTGTATTTCAGTAACTTGTAATGGAGGTCATTGTGTCATATGTTGTCGAATGTGTATTTCAGTAGCTTGTAATACAGGTCATTGTGTCATATGTTGTCGAATGCTTTCTTTACGTCTAAAAACGCGGTTATTTTTGTTTTGTTAAGACTGAATCCACGGTGCAGTGATTCGGTAAGTCTTACTAAATGGTCTGTGGTTTGTCGCTGCTTTCTGGATTCATTTTGAATATCGGTTAACATGTGATTGGTTTCTAAGTGCAAACGTACTCTGGCTGTAATGATTTTCCTACACAGTTCAAAAAGCTAATTGGCCAATAATTACTTGAATCACTAGGGTCCCACTCTTTTTAGGATAACTATAATAATCCACGGGGCTGAATAGTATTCTGATGTTAGTGATAAGCTGTAGAGCCGACAGAAGTGTTTTAAGAGAAGACCTAAGGCATTATTTAGAATTATGTTCCTAATACCATCCTCTCCGGAGAAGGAATTTTCAAGTTTCATAATATTACTTTTAATTTTGGCTATTGTTATTTGAATGGAAATGCTGTCATTTAGTGCATTTTTAGGATTAATTGTAACTAGAAAATTGGGTGTGGAAATTGTAGAATTGTCGTTTATGTGCTTATTGACACTAATGAAATTTTCATTATTAAAGCTGTCTAGTTTTGGTGTAATGAATACTGTTTCGTAATAGTTAGCAAAAAAGTTTGTTTTATCTTTATCTAAATTTGCAGCGTTGTTGTTGTATTTAATTGTACTGTTGTGTTTGAAACAGGTTTGTTACAGATGGCTTTGAACTTATGCCAGAATAGTGCATCATAGCCTCAGAATAGTGCAGTGCTAGCATCAGAGTAGTGCCGTATTAACATCAGAATAGTGCAGTATTAGCATTACTATTATATAGGGATTGACAGAATATGAGCCACTTTTCTTCTTGTTAAGTTTTAATGAGTTTTTTTATATCATTATTTACTTTGTTAATTCTGGGTTTAAGGTTTAAGTCTTGGGTTTGAATAAATAGTCTACGTAACTGTCGTTTTTCTTTGATTGGTGAGTGAATTTATTGTGTTAAATGCCACAAATTAATTTTTAGTGTTTTATTGCAAGTGGGTACTGTGCTACATAAGGCTTGACTGATTGTGTTAGTAATTTGTAAAGTGTAAAAGTCTTCTTCATTACTATTGTTGGTGGTGATTTTTGGCTATCTGTGTTCTGCCCACCACGGGTGTCTAAACTCGTTTTCTAGCGTTGTAAGTCCGCAGACATACCGATGTGCCACTGGGGAGGGGTGACGATGTGTACATTAGTATTATCGTTGTAAATTTCTGTTCTGTTTCGATGTTACTTATCTCTAGTTTGATGTTATTCCTATCAACGTTAAATAGTTTTTACAGTGTATACTTTCCATCTATTCATTATATTTTCCATCTTAAACGATATATTAATTTTTTTTTGTCTTTTATGCAGTTTCCAATCCTTGATTCTTTATTCGATAACGTGAATTCTTTTAGTGTATCGTACTTTTCTTTGCTTTAGTCCTCTTGGTTTAATTTCTCAATTTCTTCACATCTAACCTTTAACCATTTATCTTTAGTTGCATTGCATTGTTATTGAATATCGCCATTTATAAATTTATATCTAAGTGGATCAATCCATTTGTTGTGTTTTTATTCATTTTACAGCTGTTTACCTTTCGTTCTCTCTCTCTCTTTGACATAGCAATTAATGTTGTCATAGTGACAGTTACTTTAATTCATTCCATTTTCTGTCTATCATGTCTTTTCATAGTCAAGATCATAAATATGTTACTGAATTATTTTTAAAATTTATCGTTGACCAGTGAGAATACGTTACTCAATGTCTAGTAAAGCACTTTAGATATGAAGGACTAGTTATTTACTTAAAAAATACAGTAATTCACCATTTAAAAGCTATACAAATAACCTGTTTGTCTGACTCATTCATTTAAAAAAAACAATAAACAACAGTATGTTTGTTTCGGGTGTTCAAGAAAGTCACTAAAGAGTTATCTGCGCTAGTAGGCCCCACTTTTGCATTTATATACTGTTTAAAGTAAAGAAAAATCAAAGAATCATCAGCACTCCCATAATTATTGGGCTATTCTAAGTAAAGACATTTCACCGTCACTTGTATAACGTAGCCAGAGCCCCAAAGTGCACAGCACAGTTTACAGCAACTTGAGGCGAACCTATCACCCTTGGATTTATAGTCAAAAAGTTAAGAATTAACCACTCTTGTCCAAAAATAAAATAAAATTTGCCAATATATTGCTAATAAAAGTAAAAGACGATTATGCAATTATCTGAGTCCATATTTTAGTAATTATTACCTGTTGATTCGCATGCAAAAAATAATTTATAGCGTACCTAAAACTTAGAAACCAGAATGTATTATAAGATAGAGTATTACATATTGAAAAAGATAATCACAAGATATCAATATTTTGTTTAAGTGAATTGTGGTCATCATTAAAAAGTTAATGAACTTGCTGTGAAAAAATGCAGAACTTCACATTCAGTTAGGAGGGGCATTGTCTGGTCTTGTTGTTATTAATACATCAGTATTGTATAGCAAGAAGTAAGTCTGTAATAATTTGTTTTTATATCGCGGATGTATTATCTTTTTTCTCTGAAGTAATGTCATTTCTTGTTTATTTATTTGTAAGTAAGCACAAAGCTACACAATGGGCTATCTGTGCTCTGCCCACCACGGGTATCGAAACCCATATTCTAGCGTTGTAAGTCCGCAGACATACCGCTGTGCCACTGGGGGGCTTCTTGTTTAAAATCACATCTTCAATGAAGTAAATCAGCCAGAACTTACGATTTTGTTGCCGACATTATATTTTTTTAAGCTGCAAGGATGGTTTAATGTGCTGTTCAATATTTTGTTTCTTTGTTTAGTTTCGCGAAATTCTACATAAAAAAAAAAATCTGCGCTAACCGTCCATAATTTTGAACTAAGAGACTAGAGGAAAGGTAGCAAATCAACACCACCCACAGCTAACCCTTGGGATAGTCTTGTCAGATAGAATAGTGGCATTTGACCGTCATTCTTATAACGCATCTATGGCTTCAAAGTGCGGAGTGATGTATTGTTTATTGGCCGTAAGGAATGCGAACCAAGGATCCACAGTTCGACACGTTGTCACGCTTGACCCTTTAATATAGCTATTGAACCTAAAGGTTATTTTACAGAAGTAATCATATATAATCAGTAGCAGAGTGTTTATAATTTGCCAAAGTATTAGTTTCCTCGAAAATGGTTCTTTTTGTATATTTTAAAGATTTGTAGTATTATATTATATAAGATTTTAAACGGTTTGAATGTATTTATATTATTAAGTAGTTTGTGCCTCTAATGGATTTCCACCTTATTTCATATTATGTAAGATTTTAAATGGTTTGAATGTATTTATATTATTAAGTAGTTTGTGCCTCTAATGGATTTCCACCTTATTTCATATTATGCAAGATTTTAAACGGTTTGAATGTATTTATATTATTAAGTAGTTTGTGCCTCTAATGGATTTCCACCTTATTTCATATTATATAAGATTTTAAACGGTTTGAATGTATTTATATTATTAAGTAGTTTGTGCCTCTAATGAAGTTTCACCTTATTTCTTTAGCTATAACATCACTTTACTGGTAACAAAAGACACAAGATCAGCTTCCTCCAGTATCCTTGTGAAAATAATCGAGAATGATGGTGTTAAAGCTTTTACTATACTGGATATGCCATATTTGAACAGCCCGGTAAACCCAGACAATGATTTGAAAGTGTATTATCACATAGATAATTCCTCTTTAATTAGTCCGGACTGTTCGAAAATTATAGTAGGTAAGTTATGAAAGTTAACGCATTTTCACAGAATAGAAATAAAATATTTCGTAGAATAACTATATAATATATAAATATCGAGACTTTAAATCCTTGTGAATATTTATATACAAAAACAAATCGTATATAGCCTGTAGAGAAGCTAACATTACTAACATGATAAGTTTTCCACGTACACCGACACAAACATTATATCATAAATGTCTCTATGAGTGTGGATATCTGTTGCAATAGACATTTTGGCACTTTGGAATATTGACTGCTAGTGTTCATTACATATACAGGTTTTGCACTGAGGTGCATCAACAGGTGATGAGTATGTGATATTTAAAAAACAAACCAAAAACATTTCCATGATTTTGTACGTTCAGGTATCTCAGTGGCTACTTAGTTTGTGAAAATAAACAATAAACATATTTCTGTCCATTTTACCACGGTCAAACTAAACACTATTTGATAGATATTTAATAATCTAAGTGACATTTTTATCATTTTGTAAAATCAGATTTTTTAGTAACTGCTCGGTGTGAGCTATAATAATTGTCGCGTTATTCGAAGAAAGGTGCTTTCGAAGCTTCTCACAACATTTATTTAATAAATATTACTCGTTATTTAGATACATCAATAGTTTATCAACCTGAAAAGAAGAAATATCTAAAATTCTTAGTATTCATTTGTCTTATTAAGCAGTCTTTACATAGAACATAAAAGAATATTTTAATTGTTTGCATAATTCAGGTGTTTCAAGCTGTCTTAAATGTAATAGTTATAATAGAAATATTATATACATATGCAAGGAGATTATAATGATTTGGGAAAATACGAATTGTTTAGTTTAAGCGTAACTGAAGGCCAACTGCAGAAACTGTAATGCAAACCCCATAATGGTTCTGCAAAAGCTACTCGTCAGGATATTCCCAGACAAAAACGTAGCACAATCATAACATATTATAATGCTACATCTGGCCGTGACACTCACATTAAGAATGGTGGGATCGAGCTCCCTAAGGTGAAGACAATCACAGTAATTTATCTGAAAAACAAAAACTTCACAAAAGAATGGTGGGATCGAGCTCCCTAAGGTGAAGAAAATCACAGTAATTTATCTGAAAAACAAAAACTTCACAAATTTTATTTTTCTGATAGAGGTAAAATATCCTGCTATATTATGAAAGAAATGTAACAGCACAGTAAACACTATATATGCCCTACTCTTATGCCAACTTCGCTAAATTAACTGGGCGTGGAACTGTAATGATTATTGACAAAGAACCACAAAGAAAAATCAAACCTAAATATTAAAAGTATCATTAGTTGTGCTTCTTGGATTTTGATATAATTCAATCAGAATGAAAATATTTTCAGAGACAGGATGAATACAGATTTTTGTACAGCCTAAAGCACATATTTGATCATGCTATTCCAGGAAAGAAAAAAAACAAACAACAGCTGAAATTACAAAGTAGAAAAAAAAGGAAAACTATATAATAATAAAGTATTCTATTGAAAACTTTCTGTACTCCATAATCTAGTGAATAGATAATAATAGCACTGCTCTGTAATATTACAGAGCAGTGCTTTAATTTCCATCAAAGTAGCCTGAAGTAATTACAAAAACAGGATTATGCCCCAGATAGCGTATTACAGAGCAGTGCTTTAATTTCCATCAAAGTAGCCTGAAGTAATTACAAAAACAGGATTATGCCCTAGATAGCGTATTACAGAGCAGTGCTTTAATTTCCATCAAAGTAGCCTGAAGTAATTACAAAAACAGGATTATGTCCCAGATAGCGTATTACAGAGCAGTGCTTTAATTTCCATCAAAGTAGCCTGAAGTAATTACAAAAACAGGATTATGCCCCAGATAGCGTACGCTATGTGGGGCATAATCCTGTTTCTGTAATTACTTCAGGCTACTTTGATGGAAATTAAAGCAATCTAAAAATATCGCAGTATTACTTTATCATTCCAAATTATCGATCTATTACATTCTTATAATATTGCAAATAATATATCAAAACTTTGATATCTATTCACTGGTCATAAGGTATTTCAGTCCTTAGAGCCATGATTATTAACACACAGTTGAGAATGTGCATAGTATGATTAAATGCTCTTTTATAAGCTTTATACGGTAATGTCACTTTCGGATTGGTTATAAGACAACCAGTCACTGTGAAAAGTATCAGCACATAACTCTACTCTGGTGCAGTTAATTTTAACACACAAAAATATAGCTTTCTTGTGGTACGTTTGCCTTGTATACTATTTTCCTTACAATTTACATAATTATTTCCATGTTGTATATGAACAGTGATAGTGAAGGTATGCAAATTTAGGTTAAGATATAGTGTTTGAGTAACAGAGGATTAAGACAAATATCTAGCATCTAGATTCTAAATTCCTATTATTTATGAATTAGTAGAGTCTACTCTTTGGATTATATATTATAGAAAGCGTCAAACATTGATAAAGGTTTATTAACAATAACTATTTGAACCTTTTGGATTGAATGATAAATATTAAACATATGCAAGAACTTCGTGCGGGTAATAAAGTAACAACAACAAAAACAGTTGGTTACTAAGCGCAAATAAACGTATCTGAAATCAAAGTAACATCATATACATAAAACAAAACCAGTCAGCATGTTTGACCGACACAGTCATCAACAGGACATTTATCTCAACTTATAATATTGTATTTAGCAAGTCCGTGCAACCTATGTCGTCACTGATTAGGGGTACGGCATTTTGTTTACACTGAGAAAAAATAACTCTATATTGGTTGTAACAGAGTTTCTATGTCGTTATTTAATAAATTGTTCTTTGGTGTATTTATATCAATACTTCCTTTACTATTTCTTTGACAAACAAACTAGTTATATTCTAATATTTGTTTACTCGCGTACAATAGAATGATCAGTTTAACTAACATGTTACGCGACAGCTGAGCTGATTTGACGTATCCTTACTCTAACCATGCATTTTTTGGTGTTTTATTTTCCTTACAGCCAAAGAACGACTCGTGTATAAAACTAGTTTTAGTTTTGTGTACGTGATTCTAGTTTTATTTGAATACATTTAATCCTGCTTAGTAATGCTGTTTCTTTGTTGTTTCACTAGTTAACAAAATAGAAATATTTATCAGTATTAAAAAATTAATAGTTTC
>NW_013665624.1:1663064-1697571 GCF_000517525.1 Limulus polyphemus
TAACATTCTATCAATAATAGAATATTATATTCACTAGAAAAACGAAAGCTTAAAATTAATGTGCACTTACGTATAGAAGCTCTACAGAGTATATGCTACATGAAGGCCTCTCCAGTTTTTATTTTTAAGCCTTTGAAGCCAAATTAGGACCAAAGATTTTATCAACCCAGTCTAGTCATCACCCTCCTTGCCACATCTCCTATGTTATTCCCACCAAGAGCGCTGTGATAGAGAACCTGTAAAAGTCAAAACTAAAAAAATCTGTTCATCTATAACGTTGTGAAAATATAAACTACATTTGCTTTCAAATTAGAAAAGAAATAATGTACGAACTATTTATCAAGGTTAAAGAAGATAATTTGTGAAAAGGAACTTCTATTAGCGACAGCTACAAATAATATAAGTGTTTTCAGTTAATCTAACAAAAAAGACGGTATGTGCATGAAACATTGCTTCTACATTGTATCTCTTTTTGGCCTCAAGTTGCCCTTCAAGCCCTTCATCTGCAAACGAGACCAAAAAAGATCCTACATTATCTAGCAAAAAATACGATAACAGCGACAGCTTGGACATTATTGCAAGACGTGTCTTTCGTTAAAATATTATTTATACTTTTTTCACACTAGAAATATGTCGCACAAACCAATAAAATTGTAGAAGCATATCATATCCTGAAATGTAACATCTCCATCATGACCATCCCTGTACAGAGCAGATATTTCTGCCGATCATTTTGTCACTTCCTTTTCTTCATCAGATTCCAAGTTGGATGTTTTTTCTGGCGCTATTTGCATGCTTTTCCGCTTTGTGTTAGGTGTCTGAAAATATTCATTAAAATCTATATATTTATATATATATTTCCATGTTGCTTTTGTAACAACGTGATTGTTACCTACCTGTATAAATAAAGAAGTGCCACAATTCCTTGTCTATCAGCTATAATCTGGCCGATCACTCGTTCTGTTTATTACGTGGCCAGATGTTGTTTTTTTATTTTATTTTTATACGCATTAATTAAGAAATAAAAACCTTACAAGTTAGGTAAGTAAATAGAAAAAGGCTTAAAATCAATTATTGGGTTAAAACACACTCTTTTAACTATTTCCAACCATTTTGCAGCGACAACTTCTATCGTTCCTTCTCTTATAAGCTCTACTAACGCATAATATTTTTTTCTTAATGCCTGCTCTAATACTGAAATTTGAAAATAATCCTAGAATTATACGATAGATTATGGAAAACGCTCTACTTTTATGCATATATATAGTTTTCTGCTATATTTTTATCATGCATACGGGTTAGAAAAACGATATTTTATATCGAACTCCCCCCCCCACACACACACTGTCTCAGTCGTACGTCTTCAGACTTATGACGCTAAAAATCGGGTTTCGATACCATTTACGTATACTTCACAACAACCAAACCACATCCAAAATACAATTAATCAAAATGATTAATAATCAAAAGAAATATGCTTTAACGTAATAGTCACGTGAAAATGTTATTAATGATTTTCGGTCGTCATGACCATCTGTCTGATCTAGGCGTATTCTAGACACAAGTTTCATATGTGCGTTTTACTACATGACACAGTAAACATTGGTGATTCTGGAATCAAAAGATTCTTTAAAGGAGGTTTCAGCCCTCTAGTAAACTCTGCATTGGAATATAGCATTTTACACCTATTAGATTCACAGTAAGTTGAATAATTTATCATGAAGGTGTTGTTTGGTCTTTTAGATGGAATGTTTGAGCTTGATATTGATCTCAACTTGTTTCATTATTACAGATCATTCTGTACTCGCACTTCACTTTCCCTCTTATGTCTATGAACTTTATTTAGGTTGTACTCATTTCTATCAGGAATTGATTCACACTATAATTAACATAACAAATTTCCTTTTAATACTATAATAAATAACACACATTTAGACATAGATTCTGTTCCTTATTGATAACATATTACTTTCTTCCGTTACATCTCTTGGTTTACTTGTGCTTTCTCACATCTCCCAGTTTTCTTCTTTCTTCGTTGAAAGCCCCCAGGGCTCAGCGGCAAAATCTGAAGACTTATTACGCTATAAATGGGGCTTCAATATCCTTGGTGGGCACAGCACAAACAGCCCATTGTGTAGCTTTGTGATTAACGACAAACAAAAAACAAGCAAATAAAACCTTCATTGTTCACTTAACTCCTGTTTTCTTACATTGTTTTTAAACCATGCCCAATAGGTCTCTATTTTTTGGCCTTGCACCGGGTTCCTATACATCAGATTGTAACATCTAAGAAACATAGAAGATCTTGTAGTTTCCATACTGCTGAATTTAGAAAGGTGACCGCTCACTCCAATAACTTTTAAATAATGTAGAGTATTGTAATCCACTAATTCCTTGAGGACTAACCAAAATCTAGCCGCTTTTTCGCCTCTCTTTTAGCTCCAACTGATGTTCCTTCCATCATTTGACTTCTTGAGTCCTTTTACAATTTGCATCAATAGACTTTTACCTGATCTGACCACTCTTTTCAACTTTTACAAATAATTTTCGAAAGAGAAAGCTTAAAAGTTGTTCAGATTGTTCAAACAGACACAATTCTCTGCATCGAATGGTAGACGCATAAGACTATGCACGTTGTATACAAAGTACCCACCTCCGTATACAATTCTCCCTTTTGTTATGTAATACCTGAGAAGCTGAACTGCATAATAATATATGTTGCTTCACAAGACGAGGACAGACAAGTATACACACATATAGGAAATATTGGTAAAACTCTGGTTTATGCACACCTTCATCACAATTTATCCCGTTTACAAGAGAGGTTGCCCGAATCTGGTTGCTTTCAACAGGTTTATTTCTTAACGACCAAGAGGTTTACATGCAAGTATTATTGGCATGGAAGGTTGGAGGATAAATAATCTGTCACTAATCTCTTCTATCTGGCGAGCTGATATACATCTTCTCTATTTTGTTTCCTGTAATCCAGAATATTATAGTTTTCCTGACAACACATTAGTGCACAGAGTGCATGTAGTCTTTGAGGATTTGTTTGATCATGCATATTGGTAAATTACACAATCGGGGAAGTTAGTTACAGTGTTCAACATTTATCTGATCCTTAAAGGACTCATCTGTGGGTACCTCCATGCTGTATGCTTTTGAATATGACATCCATCGATACTGATTGTTTATAGCAATCACATCCAGAATACAGTTTTATTGCTTTCACAATAGATCTTGCAGGTGCGTCACAAATGATGCATCTCAAAAATACTTTATATGTTTTGTCATCTCTTTATCCGTGTTGCCAAATATCTTTTAGATCTTGAAGAATATCATACAAAATATTTAAAGTTGATGGTTTGGAACTACCATACGTCAAAACCACAAGAAAACTCTGATTGGTGTCAAATTTCCTATTGCACACATGATAGGTCAGACTGATTTCTCAGAGCTTTAGAATATCAGAATACCATCAATATTAAAAGACGTTTCGATTGTTATGATGTTTCGCGCTTCAGTGGAGTATTTGTACTCCTCAAAATGGATAAACAAATTATCTATATATATATAGCATCCATAACATTTTTCTTTCTTGGGTACAATTTATATTATTGTTTTTTCTTACAAAATAAGAACTACTGGCGGCGGGTGACAAAAACGGATTTTCAGCATCACTTAGATCTTCAGAAGTATTACCTGCTTCATTAGTGCTTGACGAACCATTATGTATGCTAAAATTGCAGTGAAACCGAAGATTGTCCGAAATTGTTGTAATTTTTTATATTTTGTTACTTTCTCTTATCCTATATTTCATTATATTTTTGGACTTGTGGTTCTATTTTCAGCTTTGAACGACAGAAGCTACAACCGATAAATCTTTATCAGGAAGTTTTTATAATGAATGTTTCAACTTTCGACTGAATGACTAGCAGACTAATGAGGATCAGGCTATTTTTATCTTTATATGCCACTGATTAGATATTTGTTTCCTAAGTAATCGGTAAATCAAATATTATAAAATATATTACTCAGTGGGAAAATATATTAAGTATTTTTTTGGAAAAGCAGCATAGAGTGTTTTTATGTATAACTTCAGCATACCTAAACTATTTCTGTCAAAATATTCTATAGACAATTATTAATTAAACTGAAATTCTAGTGTCGTATCATTATCTATAGGTGGTAATATTATTAATTTTCCATTAAGTATGTTCGCATGGTCTCATTTTCGTATTACACATGTCTTAACTTTATTATTATTACTATTGTTATTTTATTAATATTATGATTATTTTTGTGAGCCATTGTAGATTAATTGATTATTAAGAAAAGTTTATATCATGCTTCAATATATATTTACTTGATCAACATATCTTAAATACTAATTAGTAGACTTGTAGAAAATGCAAACAAATTCATTTGAAAACAGTAGACGTAGATACAATGCTTGGCTGATTTTCTCTTTTCAATAGTTTTATGTCGTTGTGATAACGTTTAAACGACTTCTTCCATAAGATACAGAGGAGTCATACTTTACAGTTGGTCAAATTATTGTAGTTAGTCTTGGAACTTCTTCTCATTCATTGATTTCAGGAAATTTTATATCCTTCCGCCACAAGAAAACTGAACATTCTTATTTACTATCATAATTTGTTTTTCATACCTCTAATTTTTATGGGTATGCATAAACATAAATCGACAGTTTTTACTACATCTTACTATATCTTTTTGAGTTAAAGATATATACCTTTGGACGTTGAAAAAAATGACGTCAACTAATGTAGACTACCAGGTGGTGAAATACAAGATGACATCTGCTTTCAGGATATGGCACGTGATGTTTAATTTGTTCTGTCTAAAACAACATCATTTATAAGTTTGATGTACTGATGTTGGGATTTACAAGATCACATTTCGAGTAGATTTTTATCATCCATTAACGATTAATTATCAACAGATAATAAAAAACACATTAGTTAATTATTATTATTACGTGATACATATTTCACGTACGACGGTATCAGTTAAATGGATTTCACATCAACAGGAATCCATTGGACTTTTCGCAGTCCTATAAACACAGGCTAATGATTGCATTTGTTGCGTCTCCGGAATGTGATGAAGTTTAATATCTAAGCTATAGAGAGACAACTCTACAAATAACATTGTCAGAGAATGCTACTACCGAAATCTTCTGAGATCATTTTGTTGATGTTGTGATACATAACGGCCATTTCTAACAACCTGCAGTAATCCAACAAACACAAAATGTTCCAGAACTATGTCTGATGGTTGTATTTTGATAATGTTATGACCAATGTTGCAACCACGTTTTCGTAACATGGAGTTCTTTGGCAAGCAACGACTTTGTCACAACGTTGTAGGAAATACGTTGTTGGAACGTTACTAAAAGGTGATTCTTCAACGTTTGCGAGGTTGACGTTTTTTCAAAGTTGAAAGAACATTAAAAAAGTCTGTAATGCAATTTTTTCAGGAAATATTTTCTAATTTCCTTGTTTTTGTTTCCTTTAAATCGAACTTCAAAATTTAACCATGTCCGTACAAATCCTAAATGTTTAATTTATTCTGTTCATTGTAGTGAAAGTCTCTAACTGTTTTATGAAGTCTTAAATATATAGTACCAGACATGTTTGCTGCAATTTTATTAATTCTGGAAAGCTGCACTTTAGCTATTATAATAATGACTTATCAGGTTAACGTGTTCGTTATCATGATTATTTAATGTCTCGGTTCAATTGTTCATGATCTCAAAATAAAAGGCTGATATTTTGCTCGCCAAAATATGTATGATTAATTTCTTAAAAGCTGGATAATTAGAGATGTTTAGTAAATTTAATGAAATGTAACATTTTTCATACCTTTCAATATCAACAGTTTCCAAGTTATTTTGACTGGAGGTGCTTGCAAACTAACTATCTAACACTATTTTTGCCAGAAATAAAAATAATAATGAGGTATTCCAAGATAATTTCCCTCCAGTGGCACAGATACTGGGTTTCGATACCCGTGGTAGACAGATCACAGATAGCCCATTGTGTAGCTTTATGCTTAATCACAACCAAAGAAACAAACAAATCCAAGATAATCTGCATTTGGATTGTATTTTCACCGTAAATAATTGCAATTCGTGGAATAATATGTTCATTATTATCCAAAAGTATAAACACTGAATAAATCCATAAATCTTACACTTACAATACCATTGTATAATATTTTAGATGGCAGTTTCAGGTATATGAATGCTGATGAAATTGCCTATAGGTACCTAGGCAATATAAACTTTCCTAAGCTTGCTTTTTCTTAAATGAGTATTTGAAAAATACTTTAAGATAATTTTGAATTTTTCTGATATATTCTTATCTTTTATTTTATGACCACACATTCATCTAAGCACTTTAGAAATCACTAGATGAGGGTACCCATTGAGGAAGCAAAAATTATATAAAGGACAATGTTAGATAATGTTTTCTTTCTTCTTTCTTAAATCCCTAATGGAATAATTAAATGCTAATTGCATATTTTGGTTTTTGGCACATTCAACCAATTAAATACTTGTGTTTTTAAGTTCAAAGCCAAAATTATAAAAAAAGTGGAAATGTGTCATATTTCTGGATCTTTGTTATCCCCTTTCTCAGGCAAAACCTTAACAAAAACCTTAAAAACCAAAATAGCTAATGTAAAACGTCAGACAACTTTCAGTTACCACACAAAACTCACGGTAATCGAGGCAGCCAACTGTGGGTGATGCACCCTAAAAGTGAATAAAAATGAGAAATGTGCCCTAAATCAAAATGTTTATCTCTCTTCTCGGATGAAATCCTAAAACAAAATAGCTCATTGACACAGACGGACATTTCCCAGTTACCATAAAAAATAAAACAAATATTATTTTAATTGAGCCCCCAGCTTTATACTATGGATGCCAACACCCATAGACATATAATGCATAATCTTTATAATAAAATGGTATTTAACAGTGCAACCTGTACTGATTCAGACTTTTTTTATTTTTAGGTTTTGACTGCATTGAAAATGTATTGTCTCTACATCGTTCTCGGAATGGACAAACGAAATATTTTATCATCCCTACTTACAAAATGTCAGCCAGAAAATCGTATTATATACTTTTCAATTCACTTGATCATAAACTTTCAGACAATTTACCAATACTGAAATTCACCACAGCAACAGCTCCAATTGGTGGCACGTTGAAGGTTGGTAAAAATAGATATAATTATTAACTGATTTATTAGTCAAACTGTATCTCAAATATCACAGTTTATTCTGCAAAATTTTATAGCACAAGTATTATAAATCACATCTTAAAAATAAGTTCTTACAGTTTATTACAATTCTGTTTATTTTTATTTTTCCGTCTGAACGACGCCCCTGATTTAGACATAGCCGTTCCAAATTTGGAGTTGCGTACCAGAGACAAGGCAAACAATTGGCAGCACCTGTTGCCTGAAGCGGTTTCATTTAACCAATTACCGGAATGGACTGTCACTCTAAATATGCATCCACAGCTGAAAATGCTCAGCATTTTTGATAGCTCCACGGCCTTAGAATCCCCAGTTAATCACAAGGACATGCTCTTTCCCTATCAGAAACTTACCGTGATATCAGTGGAGTAGTGCTAAATAAAGAAATGTAAAGTGGGATTAGTTTAAATGTATACACAATAAGATAGTTCGTGCTACAATATAATGAAACTGAACATATTTCTTCTAATATACATTAGTAAAGCACTTTGTAAAAATTAAACTATTAGTTTAAATGTATATACAATAAGATAGTTCGTGCTACAATATAATGAAACTAACATATTTCTTCTAATATACATTAGTAAAGCACTTTGTAAAAATTAAACTATTAGTTTAAATGTATATACAATAAGATAATTCGTGCTACAATATAATGAAACTAAACATATTTCTTCTAATATTCATTAGTAAAGCACTTTGTAAAAGTTAAACTATTAGTTTAAATGTATACACAATAAGATAATTCGTGCTACAATATAATGAAACTAAACATATTTATTCTAATATACATTAGTAAAGCACTTTGTAAAAATTAAACTATCAGTTTTAATGTATACACAATAAGATAATTCGTGCTACAATATAATGAAACTAAACATATTTATTCTAATATACATTAGTAAAGCACTTTGTAAAAATTAAACTATTAGTTTAAATTTATATACAACAAGATAATTCGTGCTACAATATAATGAAATTAAACATCTTTCTTCTAATATTCATTAGTAAAGCACTTTGTAAAAATTAAACTATTAGTTTTAATGTATACACAATAAGATACTTCGTGCTACAATATAATGAAACTAAACATATTTCTTCTAATATTCATTAGTAAAGCACTTTGTAAAAATTAAACTATTAGTTTTAATGTATACACAATAGTTAAACTATTAGATAATAAGATAATTCGTGCTACAATATAAAACGATAAAAAGTACAACTTCGTACTACATGAACTAAAACATTCAAGTTCACATAACCTGTTTTTTAATTCATGTGGTATAACGTTGACCTTCTTTTATAATAGCTTATATCTACCGTGCATTTCCTAAAATAAGATGGAACATTATACTGCCAAAGCAGTAAATGAAATTCATAATAACAACAATATAATTGTTATTTATAAGTTTATCTGGTTGCAAAATTTTTAGCTTCTGTTACTTTTCTCGGCCTATTGAAATGAAATGTAACATGCAAGAAGTTAACAACTGTAGAAGATATCATGTTGACGTCAGTGATTTGATATATTTTAATGACGTTAGAGAAATATGTATGTTCAAGAAATCAATTTAACAAAATATATGATACCTTATACATAACCTGAACACTTTCTAAAAATCCACCTTTTGAAAGCACTAGGGTTCTTTTGTATTAAGTTGGCATTGTTTGACATATTTAGCAAGTTATTGAATTTCAGATACGTATCCAATAAATATAGTAACATAATATAGTTGTTTGTTTGAAGTTAAGCACGAAGTTACACAATGGGGTATCTGTGTTCTGCATACCACGGGTATCGAAACCCGGTTTTTAGCGTTGTAAGTCCGCAGACATACCGCTGTGCCACTGGGGGGCTGTAAATATCAGAGTCGAAATCATCAAAAAGACAATATAACGTAAGCCACGTAATAACAGAACTTTACATCACGTAAACTATCATATGACCAATAAGACAGTATAAATAATGATTCTAGTCTTTTCATTCTTGAAGATAAACTCAGGACAATAATAAAAAAGTTAACATCAACGTAGCCTTTAAAAATAACCTTACATTTTGAGGTGTGTTTACTAACGTCAAATCACCTATTCCTAAGATCTGATAAGGGCGCTCGACTCGTAATCTGCAGGTCACGGGTTCGAGCTCCGTCACCGAGCAGTTCGCCCTTTCAGCCGTAGAGGCGTTATAATGTTACGATCAATCCAACTTTCGTTCTTTAAGAGAAGCCCAAGAGTTGGCGGTAGCTGGTGCTAATTAGTTGCCTTCCTTCTAGTCTGTCACTTCTAAATTAGGTACAACAAGTGCAGATAACCCTCTAGTAGCTTTGCCCGGAATTCAAGAAAAAATAAAGTAACATATTCTTGAATTTTTTTATGAAGAATAATGTTTAAAATGCGCTGCATAAATACTGTGAGCAATAGTTTGGAGAGACTTAACGACCAACTGATGTTAGATTTGAAGAATACGAAAGATATATTAAAATTCAAACACCAGCACTTGCTCACCACATCCAAAACAAAGACTATAATTTAGACTTTAACAATGGAAAAAATATATGATAAAAGAAGAAAACACCAAAAGGAGAAAAAGCCAGGAAATTATTGCCACTTGTAGGTATTAAACAAAGGCAATGTCAACAAACACCAACTTAGACACCATAAGGAAATTCATCATTTGTCAAGAAACAATTGGAAATTAATAATGTAACCATCTCTCGTCTATAATTTAATTTCGAAAACATTTTTGCATATATATATATATATATATATGTATATTATTATGATAGGAACGTTTCTGAATTCTCTAAAGATCAATCTTCATAATTTGTATTTGTAATATTGCGATTTAATTATTTGAACTTGAAACTAATGTTGTCAAACAATACTTGAAGCAATATTATAAAGAAAAATGGTATACATTTTCAATAAATTTATTGAAGTACTTATCTTGGAAAGTTTTAAATTGGTTATTTTGAGCTTCAATTCTGTGACTTTATCAATAAATATGGTTTATTTTTATTCTTGTTTGGTACCAGTCTCTAAATTATACAATGAATGAGTATTGCTCATTGTATAATTATACATTAAAGTCGTCGATTTGAAGACCGCAAGCTCACAATAAAATCATATGTTTCAACACATAGTAAATGACCAATCGTATTTGAAAAATTCATTAAATTTTTATTAATATAAGAATTGAGTTGTAAACAACAGTTAAACTGTTAACTTAGTCATTTCATTAACACTGCGGGGACTATATTACAAACATAATAAATGTAGATATTATTCAACTATTTAATACTTTATTAGCTGAAAAAACTAATTGTGGTCATCTCCAAGAAAACATTGATAAAATAAATTATAAATTATTGTTTAACTCTTTATTTGTATGTTTATCTGGAAAGTGTGTTCTTTTTTTTTATTGTTTAGGTAAGGCCATCTATAGACTCTGCCTTGATAATGGATTTCACTCTAGATGCAAGTGAGGGATGGTGGACCAGTATAGATAGATATCCTTTAACTTATCAGTTCTTTTATACGACAATGAAAAATTTAACAAGTTATGCTATTGAATTAACCAACTCCGTTTTCACTGGAATTGCCAGGAATGTCGTACTGCCATGCAGTAAGTTTTTGTTTATGAAAGTTTTCATTAGTACTCCTTGTTCATATTGGTGGCTAGAACAATGACACATTATGTAGTAATGGTGAAACGATCTTGAAATGCTGAAAAATATATGTTCTTGTCTACCAATAATTTGAAATTTATTATCTAAATAGTGTAATGAAAATTGTTAGAGCATATTTCAAATCTAAATATTATGTGTAATTCAACACATATTAAACTATAAATCGCCTATAAAGAAAACTGGAGTACATACACTGAAGAAGTCTGTCTGAGAGCAGCTTTTATCTTCTCCAAATATAAAGATTTTCTCACTAAAAGCATGAATTGTTTTCAAATACCATAGTTCACACAAAAAAACTCTAAACAAAGGACGTTCGTGTGTATATAAAAATACATGTGTATATGTTATACATGTATATCAGTTTAAAAATCGCTAACCTTATTCCTTTTTCAAAGGTCTTTGATACTTTAAATGCTGCTGCCAAAAATCCCACGATTAAATAGGGTTTTAGCAGTGTCTCGTAAAAATTACGCGAACTTCCTAGGTAGTAGATAGATACATAGGTACACTATTATATGCTTCTCAAAAGCTGACATATAACACTAGAATACTACAGTATTATTCATCTATCAAATACTTTATTAGCTGAAAAAAACTAATTTTGGTCAACTCCGAGAAAACATTGGTAAAATAAATTATAAAAGATAGATTGCACAAGAGTATTTTTGCCATATTTGGCATAATTTGTTTATGAAAAAACAACCTTAGGTTTGATTTTTGAAAATAAACTACGAATCTGTTTTATATCAGGGCTTCCTTATGAATGATGTTTTTTTTCTTTCTCTGGCAAGGATAAATAAGCCCTTTTGGAGAATATTTTGATTATCTTATGAGTATGAGTATCCGTTCTGGCGAACAGGATACACCTAGCTATATTCCCCCCAATCCCTCGTCATCCCTCATCAAATATTATAATTTCAAATATGGTAGGGTACTAATATGGTTGCCTTTCCTCTAGTCAATAGCTCAATATTAGAGACAAAGGTATATAGCTCAATATCGTTCTAAAAAAAATAAAACTATTTAAATCTAAAATTGCTGGTCATATCTGATGCAACATAACACATGTATATACGTTTGTATGGGGCACAGTTTTTTTCTTAGACATGACACAGTGTGCTTTTACATACCAACAAAGTTCTAGTACATCATATACGTGTATGAGTTTGATGTGAAGAATGTTTCTTAGAGAAACTGTTATATCTCGATATAACAAGATCAAGGGATAGATAATTTACATAAAAGTGATTTTATATTGTGTACAGACCCAATTCTTATTGATATACTAGTCTGCATCTACATTGGATATAATAAATTAAGAACAAACGGTTTTGTGCATATATGTTTGCAAATAATAATAACTGAAAGCTTTTATTCAAACCGGAAAGCACCATTTTTAACACAGACCTCCTCCCCATTAACGTGAAGGATCTATATCGAATATGTGATGCTCAATTTTCGTACTGTCTATTTAGCGCTCTACTTATTTTATCATACACTGGTAGCGATTACACAGCGTTGCCCGGGTTTTCGAAAATAAAACCTACTCTCTCTGTTTTCCTGTTCCATATTTCTGTAGGTAAAAATTTATGGAAAAAAAAAGCCTTAGGTTTGATTTTTGAAAATAAACTACGAACCAGTTTTAAACCAGGGCTTCCTTACGAACAATATTTTTGTTTTTCCTTCACTGGCAAGGATAAATAGGCCCTTATGGAGAATATTTAGATTATCTTATACACATATGAGTACCCGTTCTGGCGAACAGGGTAAACCTAGCTCGATTCCCCCCATTCCCCGTCACCCTTCCTCAAGTATTAAAATTTCAAACGTAAATATATGTTTAATATTATTTCGAATTTGCTTTAATATAAAGTTTATATATTTTTATTTACGTGATACGGTGTTCACATTATGACATTGATATATGACAAATACGACAAACAAACTGCAATATTGTACTTTATAATGTATCAAAAGAAAAAATAAACACTTCCAGGTATCGAAACACCCAGTGAAAAAAAAAGTAGAATAAAATACATTTGCTGACATGACGTTTAATCTCATTGTACAGAATAAGTATTGTAATTCAAGTCTTACTCTTTTCACATATTCTATTTTATGGCAGATGGCATAATTTTATTTTATAGGCCAGGCTTACTGTTTGCCTTGTCATACAGGACATTCTAATTCTGAATACATTTCTTTTTTGTTTGAGGTTAAATATATGATGCATTAGTAGATGTATAGTTAATTATCTATAACTAAATATGCTATATTCTAAATTAAATGGGAACTCAAACTTACCCAAAAATGTTAAATCTGCATACAATTTATTCGTTTAATGTATATGTTTGGCAAGCAGACGATAGACGCGTAAGTCAACGAAAAATTGTCGTTTTGTGCACCTTCATGTGAGTGTTATCTGCACAGTGAACATAGCAGATAAACAAGCAGGCAACCAACCAAACAGAGAGATTGTTTTATATATTGATAACAAGAGGTATAGCTTAAGAGAAGCAAAAAAATTGTTATATAAAGAACTGAGAGCCAATAATCTGTGTTATCTGAGATGCCCTTGACACCATTGTTTCTAAGTTGATCGATTACAGGATGATAAACTCTGGTGGTATATTCACGTAACCTGATTATTGTTAGAGCAATGGTATAAGTCTACCTAATAATAGGAGATCCACTTATGAGTTATAAAGGGTGACATTGTGTTTCTCAGAATACCTGAGAATGAAGAAAGAGACAACTGGAAAAATATAAAATACAAAAAAGCACAATCTTTATTACAGAGTACCACAAGCATAATGTATACGCTTGTTTTGGACAGTGGAGTGTCATTTGTTCTAGATAAGAACAATTATTTCAAACTGGTCAGGATAAGATCATCTACCAAACTGATTAAATGCAATGGTATTTACTTTACATGTATTGTTGGATTTACCGAAAGGGATTCTTACTACTCACATGATTGGTCATTTTCATTCGAGCATAGGGATGACTTAACTTCGAAATATTACAGTTTTGTGGCGCAATCAATAATTCAGCATCTAGATAGTTAATAAGATCAGTTCTGTTTCTTTACTGTGTAGTATGGCTTGCCATTTCATAGGGTGAGGATGCTTGATCCTAAACTACCTTAATCAAATCTCACTTGCTGTATATCTAACCCCATTGGCTATTCATTGGGCTTTATTGAAAATATGTCGAATTTCACTCTCCATACACTAACTTGCTCTTGGTATATGCTGAAGTAAGCATGCTCACGTTAAGTCTTATCATTTATAAATATGGCTAAAGAAAAAATATTGCTTTATATATAATGTATGGAACTCTCACCATCATATATTATAATTTTTCGAAAGAATTATCACTTTTTTATAGCTTGCCTAATAGATTATATGACTAAACCTTTTTATGTTTACTTAAATCTTAGCCCAGACGAGAAATAAAGTACACAATTTTTACTGTTGTAGCATATCACAGAGTCTGTTGATTTGAGCTAATTGTTTGTAGCTTGACTAAACTAAAACGTTTATGTAACACTATGCAAAATATTCATATTTCTAAGCTTCTTATTATAATAATAATAAATTTATTTTACTGTTTTTGGGAAGAAAATGGTGTGAAAGTGTATAGCAACAAACACTTTAACTCTGTGTGTGTACAACCTTTCAAAACCACTGAGTTGAACTATTGGCTAGACTGAACCATTGAATTTCTATTGTTATTTGAAGCTCTGCTCTTATTTTTTATAACTTGCATTTGGTGTTGTCAGATATTTGCAATTTCTACAATATATATCTCAATATTACTAGACTCACACTTATTCATTCTTTGTTTTGATAAGACAGTGTTAAGTATGGCACCCACTAGTTAAAAGTTGTGCACCCTCCAGGATCTCCACACCACAAAATTATACGACATTGCAGTTTGTTCAATGATTTCAGATGTTTCCACTGTTTTAAAAATTAATTTAATTTTTTTATGGCCACACACATCCTTTCACTTGATAACACTAATTACAGATGGAATATTCTACCATACCTCGATAAAAAAGTAAGTGAATAAAGTCATATGTCCAACAAAATCTTATGGTACAGTTCTTATTACTGTAGGAGTTATATCATGGCCAGATGGTTAGGACGCTCTACTCGCACCCTAAGGGTCGCGGGTGCGAATCCTCGTCCTTTCAGCTGTGGGGGCGTTATAATATGGCAGTCAATCCCACTATTCGTTCGTAAATGAGTAGTTCAAGAGTTGGCGGTGGGTGGTGATGACTAGCTGCTTTCCCTCTAGTTTTTCACTACTAAATTAGGGATGGCTAGCACAGATACCCCATGTGTAGCTTTGCGCAAAATTCAAAAACCAGTCTGACACTCTAGTACAAAACAAGTTTTATAAACTTTCTTGCTGGCGTGATAAAAGTGTAGAGTCAAAGAGAAGTAGCACACACTTTAGTCATGCAGTGGAAAAACTACTGACCATGAGAAAATGATAAACGAAACGTTTTGTTTTGATAAAACATTAATTGGAATTTCAGGCACTCGCTAAAGGTATTAAATCGTTAAAATATCAATCGTGTAATCACACGTAAAAACTGTAAACACAAATTGTTATCTGTACGTAATGTTACAGAAGTTTAGCAACACTGTCTGCCTATAAAAAAACATATGCCTTTACAAAACACATGTAATACAAGTAAATATATATAAATAAAAACTATAAATATATGTTGAGACAAGTTAAAATCCGTATGGAGTCCTACAGTAGTGCAGTAACTATCTGCCTATACAAACACCAACTGTCAATATGAAATGCTTTTAATTTCAATCAAATATGCAAGCAAAAACTCTAAAGTTGATGATAATGATAAAAAGGGTTTAATATTTTACTTATAAAGCAAAATTGTAATTGTTATAGAAACTTTTCAGTAAAAACAATGTTATGAAATTTAGATAAAATATTAATTTTAAAACTTTGGTTGCTACTATAAAGTTGATCTATATCACCCTTTGGTGGTTCTCTCGAAACGTAATCCTAGCAACGAGCCCTCTAGTGAGATAAACTGGAATTATGATATTATCCTCTCTATGTCCTCTGCCTGAATAAACACATCCAGGGTAATATGATAACTACTCATGTTGCATGTTGAGATTTTATAAAGCACACGATGCATGACTGATATTTTAGGAAAGGTAATATCTTTAATTTCAGGGTAAATAGATATTATGAGATATATTAATTTTAAAAATGAATTCATGGTACGTGTTTTATATGCAAAACGTCAGAAAATGTAAAAGTATGTCATGCGAGTTAATATTGAATCACGAAGTATAATCAGTACATTAAATGTGTACTTAAAAACAGAATTGACTGTACTAACTCTTCAATTCAATATTTATAAAAACAATATGTTAGGTAAGAAAAACTCTTCAGGAGTACATTAATTGTGTTAATAACACCATTTTGTAAAACACATTTAATACAGTTAAATATATAAAGGATGTTTATTTAAATCTCTATACACTATACACAATTTCATATTTAGGTTAATTTAATTTATAAGCTAATTTGTTTTGCTAAAGTTTAAAGGATCTACGTAAATAGTTATACTTAACCATTAATATTTAAAAAATCTTACCATTTTGTAGATATTTTTACAAATCTTTGTCTAGAGTTTGCTTCTTGCAGACTGAAACTGTTTGCATATAGGCTAAAAGTTCAATAAATAACGTTTTTACCGATTTTTCTGCTATACATTTGTCATCGAATGATTGCTATATACTTAATCACCAGTGTCATTAACACATACACAAAACGTGTGGGCTCTTTCAATTCTATTACTTAATTAGTCTGATAGCAAGTTTACAAAGTCTGACCTTCAGGTAAAACCAAGTTTAATAAATTACGTACCACTTGAAGGATACAAAGTAAAGTGGAAGAGCTACATGTAAATTAAAACTTTGTTTTATCATCAAATGTTTACTATTAAAGACATTTGTATAAAGTCTTCAAATTAGAAATTTCAAATGATACAATACATACACATAGTATTTGTTGTAAATGTCAAAATGGTTGGAGCCAAGATTTTCAACAATTCATAGCTTATTTTCGAGAAATTACTTAGATGATAGAATACTGACAACAAAAGAAAGGTATATAGTATGCTTTTTTCTCTGATTTTAGAAAATCTCTTGATTTATTTAAGAGGAAAATATTGTGATTAAAACAGTAACAGTTCTTCAAACATATAATTTTTTTGTACAAGTTGTTATTATTAATATTTATGCCTAAGAACATACAAAGTGTTCAACCTTTAACCTTCAACTTACAGGCTTTTTATACTGTTCATTAATGGGGACCACATATTGCATCATAATGGATAATTTTATGTCTTGATCTGTTGCAACACACAGTATAAAGAACTGGCAAAATAATAGACGAAATTAACCCATATCTTGGGATTTCTGAGAATCAGGTGGCTTTCTAGTATTTTGTCCGCAAACTGAAAATTTCACTCAGTGACAGTCCATATTATGTAGTATCAGAGTGTGGAGCGTCTCCACTTTCAAGTTTCCCATCAGCTCTATTGATTCGCGTGAGGCTAATATAGCTAAGAAATTACGTATATATCCAATCATGACACTTGACTTCTAAGACCTCTGTTAACGTAAGAATTCACCCACCATCTGATCTTTATCACCTTAACGGCCAAAGGCATACATACACATGAACACATATCAAACATGTTTAGTACCAAAGATACATTTTGATAGAAAACTATTATTTGACTGGCATGCATGTTTGTTCTATTTTACTTTTTTTCGAAAATAAGGCTTGTTACAAACATTCTACATCCTTCATATATTTTGTCCAGTATATAAAAGTCATTAAATTATTAGACATTGTATGTATATAAATGACTTTCCTATTATACAGGATATATATATATATCGTTTTTTATTGATTTCGTGTTTTTTATACCATAAACAAATAAAGTACAATATGAAATATTTAAGTTTCCTGTTTTGAACAGATATTTAGAGATACAACTATACACTTAGATGTGCATTTATAATATACTGTCTAACACATTATATGTTTATATAAGTACATCATTGAATACTGAATTTTCTTATTTTTTTACTCTTTTAGATGCAAACGAGGTGATAGTCAAAGTGTGTGATGCCTATACCTTATGTGTTAATGCAACCCAACCAGTTGATGCACGATGCACCAAACTTGGAACAACTCAAGGAATTTCTAGCTTGAAAAAATTAATCACTTCTGGTAGGGTATTATGATTTAGAACTTACTGGAATGAGTACTGTTCTGTTTTTACTAAACTACACTGTAGCCTAAGAATATGTACGCGGTTCATTCAGATTTATATATATATATATGAAGATACAACTATGCAGAGAACTGACAAATCAATGGATGAAATTAACCCCTATCCTGGGGTTTCTGTGAAGCTTTTGACTTCCTGATATTTTGTTTTTCACGTTTTTAGATATGATGAACGAACAAAGCACAATGTGAAATATTTAAGTTTATCATTGTCAACAGATAGTTGAAGATACCGCTATGCATCTAGATGTGCAAATTTGCACTTCCATTTCTGCTCAAACCAGGGATGCCAGTTTTGGTTTCGTGCAACGTTAGGGAGTGAAATGAATTACATCTCACGTATTATCTTAAAATGTAAGGACGTTTCTCATTAGAAGTGAAAAGGAAAAGTTGAGCACTATTTTGGTTAAGAAACGAGTGTGTCATGTCGATACCTACAGTATGCTTAATGTAATCTCTTAGGCAACGCTTAAGAAAAGATTCCTAGAATAACATTTAATGTGTACAAAATTTATATGTTTACATGATTTATTTGCTTTTGAAGCGATATCGAAACAAGTTACTATTCAGTTAAATTCCATCAAATTTCTTGTGGTTTCACGATTACGGGCATTTAAATAGCCATGAAACATCTTAACATATACTGATGTAGTTATAACCCACTAATACCTTTAAAATTATATAAAGGTAGAAATGGAACAAGAAAACATACAAACGTACTCTTTTTTTTTTAAGCCTCCTAAACACTGAAATTTGGCAAGAAACAAATGATCATACAGACATTTCCTTGTGCATGCGTTATAAACACTTGGAACTTGTTATGGAACAACTGACCCCAGATTCGCACTTAATAAGAAACTCTATGAATGTGTAGTAAGTTTAGAAAATATGACGACATAGTTCATGCATAAACTCATTCAAAGTTAGACGTAAAACCACAATCCTCTTAGTCACTCTCACTCATAGAAGTCAGACTTGAAACATTTGATCACGCAGCTGTATTTGATTAGAATGACTGACCACGTATCTGGACTTGTTTTTAGGTCACTAACGAAATTTTCTGGTACTAAAAACAAGAATTCATGCAGTCATTTATATATATATATATATATAGGCTTCACTAAGTTTATGAAAATAGATAATCCAAGTCAAGCATAGAATTGTTGAAACAAGCATCAGAAGACTCAAGTCTTTTTCTTTATAGGTCTAATGAAATGCAACTCTCATGAGTGATACAATGTTATCAGCATTATTATCAGATACGTTATGCATATTCCTGACAAGTAACATATAACCACACAAATTTGCTATACATGGGGAACAATCATTCATAGAGACGCAATCGTTCAAAAATCTTATAAACATATAAAGGAAGAGGTTAAACATAAACATTTAAAATCATGAGAGAATCAAGTATCAACAAAGAACACGCTAAGTACAAATATGAAATTAATAAAGAAACGTTATCCTCTACAAACTGACATCTGGCAAAACCTTAAACTCATGATACTCATTTAGCAATTCACGGCAGTCGAACCTTTGATGTGAATCAAAATTGTTATTCACATTTCTCCAGCAATGACTCAATGAAACAGCGTTTCGTTACAGCTGGGGCGAGGCCTTCATTTTTAAACTGTTGAAGAGATCTGGTCATAAGAAAGAACCTATGGCTTTTAGTTTCCACACGAACACAAGAAACCCGTGTATTCCGGCTAGTTCTATAGTTTTGATTTATCTTACTGTTCTCATCGCAAACACACAATCGGCACTTTAACCTCATTCTTAAATTATATTTTTGTCATTATTTCATTTTACTCGGACTGTGATACTCCCCTTGCTAACAAACACAAGTTCGCATGTTCATGTTATGATTTGGCAGTTCATTCGGAACACCTCAGCAGACATATTCACTAGAATATCCTTCCAATGCTATAATTAAAGAATTATTTGTATTTTATGTTGTTGTTTTTTTACCAAGTCTCTCACATTTATTGCTTTTAATTTAGATCTTAAAATTACCATGATCTGATATAGGTATACAACCATCTCTCATCACATCCTGTATATTTACCATTCCACGACATCGAAGTGAGTCTTTTCAAGTTCAAGAAGAAAAGATCTATAAGCAGTTTCCTCATCCAAAAATCTCACACATTCGCCCGTTTAAATCCCAGAGTAGAATTTTTCCTATTGTTCTTCTCTGATATTGAGAATTGTGGATGATTATCTAGTTTATAGGTACATATAGCAGTCCAATCATTTTGCAAATCAAATTGATTTCGTCATGATCTAAAAACTGTACAGCACTGAGAGAACAGAATGACCTACTACCGTACATAATAGATTCCCAAAAGCTTTTATTAACATTGACAGAACCTCGATATCCTCGTATCTCGTGTCCATAATAACATGTTCCATCAATATAGCCCACATCACCCATTATATGCAGTTTATCATAACTATCAAACTTCTATAAAACTCCTATTGGTCTCCAGGAAGTCAAATCATGACTTTGTACATTCAAAATGGGACTGTTTGTTTGATATTGCTTAAAATCGTTACCTCCTTTTGAAGTAATACAATATATTCAGAGTTTATAGTGATGTCATAAGAGGCTGGGTTTTGTACTTAATTCAGTGTGTTATTTTACAGTATAAAAATGAATTCCCTGCAAACTCCTGAAAAGTAATCATAAAGTGATTATCTAATAAATTACTGGTCAAGCTAAACATATCTATAAAATAACATTCGGTGGAAATTACATAGGGTTCCATGAACATGCCTTGTAAATACCAACCTTAATTATTTGTTGTTGTTTTTTTTGTAATACTTGTCTGCATAATATATTGAAACAAGTACAACACGTACGTTAAACAAGACTGCACAGCAAAAAAATATGACATCAGAAATACACCAAATATAATTTGTACACCTAAAGAAAAACTAATTTGCATAAACGAAGTAATTGAATTACATATGAACTTTTGTACTTTTCCTGTGAGAATATTTTCTTCATTTGATATAAGTAAAAATATATTCACTCTCATAAATAATAATTCAAAATCCGATTCGTTAATGTGTTTATGAGTTATTTTTTTATATATTTTTTTCCGATTAGCACCATCGATCATGGTTAAGAAAGCAAACTTAATATTATGTTTATATGGAATACATAGCAAATAACTATTGGTTGTGTGTTAGTTAATTCATGGAAAACATTTTTTCTTTACTTTTATCGGCATTACTGGTTATATGTTAAAATGATGTTTAATCATGTTATTATTAATTTTCTACACTTGTCTGCATTGTTAACTTATTCTATGAATTTAGGACTAGCCTAATTCTCTTAAACTAGTGAAACCTCGTGAGATATTACTGGGCTTACATCTGAAAATATTGTTTATAGCGAGGGTATCTAGCTAACTAGTACATTTTACTCATCATTGATTTTAGTTGTTTTTTTATTATTATTTTACACGTGTTTATCACATTCTATTAAGTTTCCTAACAAAATTAGTTTTTTAATTTCCGATCTATATAATTAACTTACATTGATTGAGAACGTATTGATGATGAATAAATAAACCAATTACTTTGTAATACACTAAATTGAGGTTAGAATGGATAACGGAATTACCTCACTATCTATGAAAACCGATTCAACAAATCTCATATTTAAGCAGATAATAGAATGCTACATTATGTGTATCTGTAAAAGACAGTTTGAGTATTTTTTGCGATTGCTTACATCTAATTTTATGATATTGTTTGTAATTAAGCACAACGCTATACAGTGGACTATCTGTGCTCTGCCCACCACGGGTATCGAAACCTGGTTTCTAGCGTTGTAAGTCCGCAGACATACCGCTGTGCCACTGAGGCGCTTATTTTATGAGAATATACATTAGACGAATATAGTCGTCTGTCATTTAGTGATTAAAATTCCCTTACAAAATTACACACTTGATAAATTTGTTACGACACTCTTATATACCAATTACTGTTTTGGAAAACGTGCTTTATATCCAGATAAATATAAGTAAAATAAAGGATAGTTATGTATACTAATTAGATAAACTTAACTGTTCGGCCACATAATCATATATATACATATATATGATATTACTAACAATGTTACTTGAATAGACATTCTTATTCTTATTTGAAAGTATTTTCGTAATTTTATACACACTATGAATAGTTATCTTAATCACATTCCTTTTAAACGGATCTGGAATAACGTTAAGTAACTATCTTAATCACATTCCTTTTAAACTGATCTGGAATAACGTTAAGTAACTATCTTAATCACATTCCTTTTAAACTGATCTGGAATAACGTTAAGTAATTATATTAATCACATTTTATGAACAGTTTATGAACCATTTAATAGTTCATAGCATTACTTCCATTAAATAATGCATTTCTCTTCATACAATGTACACTCCTTAAATTACATATATATAGTAGAGACGGCTGATATGTGATTTTAAATTTGTATTTAAAAACACAAAAGAAGTAACAACGTTTCAACCTCCTTAGGTCACCCTCAGGTTAACCCTTGTGAAATATCGGTGAAGAAGTGCAAAATGGGAATAATGTTGTAAATAATAACAAGTACATAAAATAGCAGATAACAATAACACTAATTTTTATTTTCTTCTTTTAGGTTATTGCCTTAGAGCCTGGTCTGTGGTCGAGAATTTAAAGGAAGTTTTGATTGAACAGGATTCTATGCAGCTACTAAATACAGTGATCAAAGAGATTGAGGATTGTTATATAAAAATAATAGAACAGTATCAAAATATGTGAGTTTTTCCTATCTTAATAAAAACTACAGCAATGTTTAAGTATTAGATTTCTTTAGATTTTATATATTAATCAAAGTTCACTAGTTTGTAAATCTGAGCAGGGTTGTAGATGGAACGTTTTTGAGACCGAAACGTGATGCTGACCACGTTTCGAACTTTCAAATGCAGTAGAATCAGAAAAGTAATAAACAATTCCGTTTTTTTTTTTTTGGTTCAAAGAGCCGAACTAGGCCTCTTAGCTCCCATGCGTTCATCTTGAATATTGTCATTCTAATTTCCAGTTTGTAAAACCATAATATCTTATATGATTAAGAAAGAAATTAAGATGTATTACAAGAATATGATTTATCTCATTCTTTTTAATGGCGTGTAAATTAGATTGCTATGTGCATTTGAATTAAATCAAAAACAACTAGTTAGTTAAGCATAGGTGTTGACGAAAGTTTGATTTGCTTAAAAATTGCAAAATAATATATTAGGAGACAAAACTCTCTGAAAATTAACTAGGTATGCTTGACATTGTATTTACATAAATATCAATATCTTATTTTATCAATATGTATGATTAAATTTCAGATGAATGTTTTTCATTGGTATGTGGTTGACGAAAATAATATTTCCCACATATGTATATAGAACAAAACTTGCGTGATTTTTCTTCATAGCGAAATAAACAAAATAGTTATATTGCAATTAATCTTAAAAGGTATGTTAACCTAGCTGTCATATCAAGTATCGATTATGAGTTATTTAGCTTTCATTGTTATAAAATAGCAACTACTGAAACTAATGAAAAACTAATGTTCGTTATCCATATGTTTTTTATTTTTTATTAATTTAAAAACGATTGAGAAAATTTGAGTTATTCATTTATGCTAGATTATAAGTGTTCGCACATCTAGCTGATGAATTACAAGTTAAAATTCGTAAACTCGAGTTTTTCATGTATATTACATATCACCTACTCACTCTAGGTTCCAAGTGTGTCAGCGTAAATTCACGGATTTACAATCCTGAAATTCTTAGTAGATTCCCCGCTGTGGACAGTGTATTTTTTGTTGTTGTTGTTTTCATAGCAAAACCACATCGGGCTGTTTGCTGTGTTCACCGAGGGGCATCAAACCCCTGATTTTAGCTTCGCAAGTCCATAGACTTACCGGTGTCTCACCGGGGGACCCGTGGTGGACAGAGCACATATAGTCCAGTATGTGGCTTTGCGCTATAAATAATCAACGCCTTGCTATGAACGTATAAATAAGAACAAAAACTATTAAGCTCGAGATTTACAAAGTTAATACATTATGATTTTTCGCGAAACATCGCTAACGTAAGAGGAATAAGCATGTAAGTAATCAATAGCATTCACCATAGAAACCTCCAACTATACTCTATGTAAATTGGGAGCAAGTATACAAGTAAGAAACTGTATGTAATCAATAGCATTCACCATAGAAACCTTCAACAATACTCTATGTAAATTGGGAGCAAGCATACAAGTAAGAAACTGTATGTAATTAATAGCATTCACCATAGAAACCTCCAACAATACTCTATGTAAATTGGGAGCAAGCATACAAGTAAGAAACTGTATGTAATCAATAGCATTCACCATAGAAACCTCCAACAATACTCTATGTAAATTGGGAGCAAGTATACAAGTAAGAAACTGTATGCACGATAGAATCTTCCTACTACTACTAAAATCTTCTCTTTAGAGGTGTAAGAAGCATACGCATAAAGAACAGGAATTATGATATAAACTTCGAGCTTCACTGTATATGGGGTATCAAGAATACAATATCCTCGATAGGAATTTCTTCTTATATTCTGTATATAGGGGAAAACATACGAGTCAGAAACAGGCATACAAGTAAAGAACAGTATATACAATATAAACTTCAAATTATATCCTTTAAATATAGTGAATAAGCATACAAATAACTTTCAACTATACCCTGTATATAGGAGAAACAAGCACTCAAGCAAGAAACAGCGTGTTGCAATACAAGCTTCCAACAATACTCTACATATAAGAGGAGAGTTGAAAGTGTTTTCGTGAATGCTGTTTTTTCCGTGTATGCTTAGTACCCTGTATATAGAAGAAACAAGCACTCAAGTAAGAAACAGCGTGCATAATAGAAACTTCGAACTGCACTCTGTAATCAAGAGAAACAAATATCACGAAAGAAATGGTATTTACGATATTAAATTCCAACTACATTATAATGGTGAGAAACAAGCATACAGTGCGCATGAAAGAAACTTCCAGGGGCATTTTGTATGGAGAGGAGCAAGTCTACAGACTAGAAACAGCATGACAAATAGTATTTTCTAGCTGTACTCTGCACGCATAAAGAATAAGCATAGAACTGGGAAGCATGATGAACAATAGAACTATATTTTTCTCATATGTTGATCAAGTCACAAATGAGAAGGTACAAGGAAGATGGAAACTTCCATAAACAGTCTGTTTACAGGGCTTACAAATATACAAGTAATAAAGAGCATGCCTACAAATATACAAGTAATAAAGAGCATGCTTACAAATATACAAGTAATAAAGAGCATGCCTACAAATATACAAGTAATAAAGAGCATGCCTACAAATATACAAGTAATAAAGAGCATGCCATATAGAAACTTTGTTATGTTCTGTATATGGGGGTAGGGGAATCAAGAATATTAGTGTGTGTGTGTGCTTTTCATAGTAAAGCCACATCGGGCTATCTGCTGTGTCCACCGAGGAGAATTGAGCCCCTGATTTTAGCATTCTAATATATCCATAGACTTACCGCTGTCACACCGGGAAGATAGAATGTTAGTAAAAAAAAAAGCATGCGCAATAAAAACTTACATCTACATATTGTATATATGAGCACCAGCATAGAATATTCACGATAGAAACTTACATCTACATATTGTATATATGAGAACCAGCATAGAACATTCACGATAGAAAGTTACATCTACATGTTGTATACATGAGAACCAGCATAGAACATTCACGATAAAAACTTACATCTATATATTGTATATATATGAGAACCAGCATAGAACATTCACGATAGAAACTTACATCTATATATTGTATATATGAGAACCAGCTTTGAACATTCACGATAGAAAGTTACATCTACATGTTGTATATATGAGGACCAGCATAGAACATTCACGATAAAAACTTACATTTATATATTGTATATATGAGAACCAGCATAAAACATTCACGATAAAAACTTACATCTATATATTGTATATATGGGAACCAGCATAGAACATTCACGATAGAAACTTACATCTACATATTGTGTATATGGGAACCAGCATAGAACATTCAGGATAGAAACTTACATCTATATGATCAATATGGAGGGAAAATGCATAAAAATGAAAATTACAAATTACAGGAGAGACAAGTAAACAAATAAGACACAGCATGCGTAATGAAAAAAAAAATCTAATTATTCTTTGCATACAGAGGAGAGAAACAGCATTCGAAATACATATATAAATACATAAACACTTCTAGATACACTCTGTACTATTTTCTTTACGTAGGGGGAATACGTCTAAATGTAATAAACAGAATGCACTATATAACCTTTGAAGTACACTTTGTACACAAGAGCAACACGTATTTCAGCCTACCTTAAGTCGTTATGCTGCTAGATAATATGTGAAAAAGCACTTACATGGAAGTTTACTACTGGAAACTCTCCATGATTAGTTGATGGTTGGAAAGATTTTCCGAGGATTCGAGCAGACTTTCTGTAAATTGTTGATAAATAACTATTTACTGAATTTTTAGTCCAGCAGGACTCGAAACAGGATAGTTTTCGAAGATTCTTGAACCAGAACTAATGCATATGGCTCTTAGTTACAACAAAATTGCTCAGAGTCATTTAACTTCAAGGGATTACCTACTCATCTCCGGGTAGTTAAAGGTTCTGGGTTCATCCAGGCCAGTTTAATCCTTCACTTTGCTGGCACCAATATCCTTCCTTGGGAAATGTGATTTACTTTTAAATATTTCATTATTTTCTTAGTAATGAGCTTCTTTCAGGATGCGTGATACAGTTTCTTCAATACATCTCGATTGAATGTTTCATTTTTATATGCACACTATCAGCTTGATAAAGTACTTAATGTATGTTTCTTTCGATAAGAAAGACCATATCGCTGGTCAGAATAATTCCCAACTAGAAGCTTGGCCTTGTTATCTTGTATACCAATGATGTCCTTTTCCTGTCTTTTTCCATCTCAGAATAACTAGCTTAAAACTACATCTTTGACGGTCCTTAAATGTTATCCCTAGATATTATAAAAGAAGGTTTGACGATAATCAACAGGACAAAACTGCAGGGAAAATACAAGATTTGTAATCTGTAGTACATGTTAATTCCCAAACTCCTCTGACCATTTCTTAATTAGGAGAGTAGCCTCAGTCCAGTTGAGAACATGGAAATGAAGATTGACCACTTCACTAGAAAGTGACTAGTCTGGCTTCTAGGTCTTATCACACAATCACTTTACACTGCAGAGAATAAAAGCTCAGACTTCCATTGAATTCACTAGTAGAAGAGTACATAACTGGCAAGACCAGACTTCTGATGATGCTCAACAACTCAGATAACTCTTGTGTGAAAACAGAGGTGGATAACTAGATAAAAGAGGGTCTGAAGTTGAGAAAAGTGATAGGTTCCATCCAGAGAGTATTTGGAAACGAAAAGCAGACTTTATGGTCAAAGGCTTCCAAAGAAACGAGACATGGTGATCAGGCTAGAAGAAGATGCTAAGTGAGCTCAGACAGCAGTCCAGCAAGAACAACAAGGTCAATGAAGCACGTGAGAAAATGACTTGGAAAGACCCTATCATGGAATGACATATAGCACTTGATACCTCTCTGACTAAGCTTTATTATTTGGTCCATCTACGGCCAGTTGCCAACAGGTGCTAACCTGGTGAAATGAAAGCAGTCGAATGACCCAAAATGTAGCTTTCAGAGACATACAAATGATTGATCATGTGTTAACAGCCTGCATAAAAGCTTTGAAAAGAGGCAGATGGGCATGGAGACATAACCAAGTGCTCAAAAAACTAGTAGCAATGGACATTGTATGGTACGGAACCAACAGAAGGAAGGCAGCTACAAAACAACTAGTTTACTTTCTTAGAGAAAGCAACAGACAGAGTGCTTTTATGAATCCCCAGACATTGTCAATAAGTGGAACACATAACATTGCAAATTATTGAGAAATAGTGCCTAAGTTTGGATATATAAGAAAATATCCAGAAGTAGTTGCTAGAACTAGACAAAGACCTGAGCTGATCCTTTGCTTTGACATCTGCATGACAATAGTAGTAATCTAGCTTGCAGTGTCATATGAGTCAAGAATGAGTGAAAGTCATTAGTACAAGCTGGCGTGAAGGAAATCCAAAGCCAGGGCTTTGGCACAGGACTGTTCTCTGTGGAAGTGGGAGCAAGGGGGTTACCCAGTGCATTTGTCTACAGCTTACTAAAACAACTCAGACTCTCAAGTCTGAGGAGATCAAAGCCTTTCAAAATTAACAGGTGTGGCAGAGAAGGCCTCTTCTTGGATAGAGACAAAAAGAAATGATGAAAACTGGAAAGTAGGGTTACAAGGAATATAAATTCTCTAAATTCTAGAGGCAGTTGTGGCCAATAAATTAAGAGCACGAGCAGGAATGGTACCAAGTATCCAATAACTCATTGGACTAGGGCTCAAGTCTTATTATTGGAAAAATCAAGAAGAAAACACTTGTCTGATCCGGTCCCCCTATAATGGAATAAAGTTAATGTAAAACATTAGATCAAAGGGGACTCTCTTCCTCTAAGGCTTTTCTGCTGAAGATGTTCGTTATGAGTCTTCATTTCCTTCTCTCCTTAACGATATTATAAGGTGGTACTTTCCATCCAACTCTCTTGTGAATTAAGTTAATTGTGAATAATATCTTCACAAAATATTGTCTCTATAGACGCTTGCTTCATTCCTTCCCCCTTTCAGAAGAAAATGTTTCTAATAGAAAACTTTTCAGCATTCAACTTTTATAAATGTACCTCGACATTAATGTCTAATAATAGTTACATGTAATTCTTAATAATGACACATATAACTACTTGTGTAATCGTTTTAATCCTTGTACTAACTGTTATTATTCATTAACAGTACACTAAAGTTTTGAGATTTATGCTTCATGATACACAGGAAAAATAGCATCAATAATCAACAATCACCATCTCGATTTCTTCATAAGTGACTGTTCTACTACACACATATTCTTCATAAGTAGAAAGTATCATATACAATAGAAACTTCTAAACCTACACTGTAAATATAGAAACAAAGTATAAGGGTGAGAAATATCGATCATGACAGAAACTTCCAACTGCACTCAATATATAGGAAAAGAAAGATGCACATTAAAACTTCCAGTTATACTCTATATGTAATGAGAATAAGCATACAGTACGTATGATAGAAATGTTCAAATACACTCTGTATATAGGGAAACAAGTAAGAAACAGCATTCAAAGTCAGAAAAATTTAGTTGCATACTGTGTATATGGAGCAAACATAAATGTAAAATACAGAAAGCACAATAGAAACTTTCTAATTACAGTCTGTAGACAGGGCAAAGACTGTTTGTTGAGTGAAGAAGCCAAAGCATAAAAGTAAAAATATAGTTTGTACGATATAAAACTGTAACTACATTCTGTATATTGGGGAAACAAACCAACAGGTGGAAACAGCATGCACAATAGAATCATCCATCATACTCTGTATATAGGAGAAACGAACATACAAGTTAGAAATATTTTACAATGTTTATTGTCTATGTGTATGTTTACTTCACTAAATAACTGTAACCTTTGTCAACAAGATTTAGAAAATATCTATAATTTATATGATACAAATTTCCCTATTCATTTTTATATGTATTTCTGTTACATTTCATAAAGTGTTATTCTGTTATTCTGGGGGCATATTGAGGGTATTAGAGTGGTCAAAATAAACTGAATAATTTCTAATTTTGAACAAATGTCCGTAGATTTCATGATGGCTCAGATCAACAAGCTGAAGAACTAGAAGGACAAAGAGAGATAATGAGTGATTTCCAATCAGATAATTTCACTGACTACATGAAAGTTGAATTACTTGCATTCCAGGATGCAATTTTTCAGTCATTTAAAATACTGGGTAAGATTGATAATTTTAGTACACTGAGATGAAATAAAATATTTTAGATTAGTTAACAATGAAGAGGATTAAATGATAGCTAATCATAACCAAAATTCGAAAACGTTTGAATTTCATTGAAACTTGTTACGAACCTATGTAAATATTGTATTATTTTCATAGCTTTCTGGTACAATTTTATGTTTATATGTATAAGAAACAGTTTCATTTTCACTGCTTTCTGGTATAAGTTTATATTAGAAAAATATTTTTGTAGTAGAGGAGAAATTTTATTATGTGCTGGTAAAAAAATATTTTAACTTTTTCACAGTTTAGTTTTTATATCAAAGAAATTTTGAATCCTGCTATATATGTTTACAAGATAATTCTCCTAACCTCATGCTTACATGAGCTATCATGGTTAACGTCTGTCCGCATTTCAGGATAGAAATCCTTTAGTAGAAATAGTTGTCACTTTTAAATATAAATTTCTACGCCTAAACTTTATTTCTGTGATAATTTTTTCCGACTCTCATTTCTAAAGGAAGACGACTGAATGCAAAAGTTTGCATCAAATCATTGTAATCTAAATGTTGCACATATACTTTACGAACATTTATAAGATAGTAATTGTTTTGTAAACTTACAAAGGTGAGCTATAGAAAAAGATCTGAAAAAAAGTCATTAATATATTACTGTGATATTAAATATATGATCATACATATCAACAAAAAGAATACCTTAACAAAAAAGAAATCATTTTTACGATCATCTCAAGTGATTGATATATCTGAATATTTAGTAACCTAAACGTTTTTCCGAGCCCCCAGTGGTACAGCGGTATGTCTGCGGACTTACAACGCTAGAAACCGGGTTTCGATACCCGTGGTGGGCAGAGCACAGATAGCCCATTGTGTAGCTTTGTGCTTAATTAGCAACAAACGTTTCCCCGAAATAACCAACATTATATTTTTAATGAATTATGGAAAGTTTCTGTAGAGAATTAACTAACAATGGAGTTAATCATGAATTATGATTTTCTAAAAAGTACTATTCGTAACGTTTCATTATAACTATATAACATGTAATAGATAGGTCATCATGCTGTGTTTTGAGGATATTCAAAAACAAGATTTCGCGCTTTTTTCCCTTAAATTATTTTGAGATGAAAAGAATATTTTTGTAACAATGATTAAAGAACTATAGAATTTAGTTCTTAACTAAAAGTGAACAATTAACCACGAAAACCTGATAACTAAGCCCGGATTCAGTTAACATCACATTAACAGATTTTCAACTTTTTCCAGTTTGATTTCAGTCTAAGCTAAAATTAATAGTTTGAAAAACTAGACCAAGCATGAACGCTGACCGAACGTTATTAATTTCGTCTGAGCATTTGATGTGGTAAAATTATTAGTTTCATCTGAACATTTGATGTGGTAACGTTATTAGTTTCGTCTGAACATTTGATGTGGTAACGTTATTAGTTTCATCTGAACATTTGATGTGGTAACGTTATTAGTTTCGTCTGAACATTTGATGTGGTAACGTTAAAAGTTTCTTCTGAACATTTGATGTGGTAACGTTATTAGTTTCGTCTGAACATTTGATGTGGTAACGTTATTAGTTTCGTCTGAACATTTGATGTGGTAGGTAACTGAACTTCCTTTTTTTTCTCACTCTTAAGTTTGTTTAATGTATAATAAAAAATCACTAAAGTTATTGAAAAGAAAGTATTTATAAAAGCCGTATTATTCCTGTCAAAGCTAAGAATAGCTAGAATCTTAATGTTTTGAATCATTTAAACTTTGTAAAAATCTTAGTTGTATTTCATCCAATATTCATTCTTTTTAAAACATAAAATGGCGTTGAAAAAATTTAATTGTTAGGAAAGACAAAGTGTAAGAAAAGTCATCACGTGGAGAAATAACTCATCCCCTCTAAAAACTGGTAGAATAAAAGGACAATAGCACTGAAAGGTCCTGAATTAAAAAAATGTTTGTAACACAGAAACAAACACATTTTGAGTAGAATATATTATTTCTAGTTTGTAAGACAATGTACGAGACTCAACTCTTATCAGTTTATTATAGCTACGTGACGACTTCTCCTACACGTTATATTTCCTAACAATCAACATCGTTCGAGTTGGACCTCTAAGACAGTATTAGCGTGAGTTAGAAATCTGTGCAAGCTACTCTTTGTATATGCTTTGATTTGGGGATACATAAAGTTCGTATATAATCTGTAGTCTAAAACCACAAAGTTTTATGAATTGTAATTGTATAGTAAAGTCATTATATTTTATATAGTTTCTACAATAGTAAAAGGATCGGTTAAATATTAAGTCATTCATTTGTTATGATTAGTTGTAGCAAAATGATTTATTACCGAGTTTATTAATCATTTGTAAAAATTGAGATAAGATGAAAACAGAGCTACATATATAAACGGTTAGCATAAAAATATGTTTTAAGCCAAGCATTAGAACTAGTGAAACATACATTATATGTAACTGTTTTATGTAATACACTATGCTATAGTAGTTGTCTTGTTATAATAATGATTTTACCTGTAACATTCTATGACATATAATTAAATCTAGACTGCAGTGTTGATGACATAATCACATAATGAGACACCCTACAACGAGCTCATCATCATACTGAACTATCGGCTTATAAAAACACCATCTGCCTTAATAACACAATTTCCAATCAGTTTATAGCACCTTAGTAACACAATATACCTGGTAATACCACCCGCCTTTGTAAAATGTATATAATTAGATAAATAAAAGAAAACTGTAAATTGAGACAAACTGAAATCTGTAGGCTATCCTACAGAAATACCATTCATATTTGTAAAACCCACACAATATGCCTGGTAACAAACACTACCTTAGTAACACTGTCCATCTATAGAACCTTGGTAACAGCATTCACCTCAAGGAACGGGCCCTCTGCTAATCGAACTGTGATGTCACTCTCTCCTAGGACAGCCACACCTTGTGGTAAAACTTCCTAGAACTATTACTCCTAGCTACGTGCACTTTATTGAGTAATGCTTGATTTACGATGTCACGTGACTTCTATTAGCAATGCGCTTTTTGGCAGCAGACAACTTATGACTCTCTAGTGCCACTTCGTAGAACTATGACCCAATCAACGCCCCCTTTTGATGTCTCTTGGTGGAACCATGATGTCATCCCTTCTCTAAGACATTAGCGCCTTCAGGTGCCACTTCATGGAGCTATGACGTAATCGTTTTTGGTGCATGGAACAATGACATCATTATCTAGCCTCACCCCATCACTTAAGGCAGCCAATCAGTGTGAGACGGAATCATTTGGATGCCAGGTTATTCCAGTAATTACTAACACGTCAAAACTGATATAGAAAGTATCATAAGGAAACACATCAGGCTTTGGTTTACATTATGTTAAATTTTACCTAATACCTAAATTAATTTGGGTATCCTGACTACAAAACACCATACTAATAGTGGATATTTCATGGGCCAAAAACCTTCAACTAAATATTTGTTAATGGTCAGAAATACATTAATAAATCTTGTAAGTGAATGCTTTGTGTTAGTAAACACAAATGTTTCTATGACAGTTTTGCTTACAAAAATTACTATTGTTTATTATTAAGCGAAATGTATTTTTCACTCAACAACATCTTTATGTAAGTTGGTCAACGTGCTTTCCAAAAGATACTATGAAATCCAGATGGAGGTAGCTTCAGCCAATAAGTTGCGGCTTTATAATTATTCGAACTTAACTTTTCATATATAACAAATCTCAATATAAGAAATGCTATAATAAAGTTTTGCACATCAGTCACACTTGTAGATATATTATTAATATCATAACCTAATTTCCAAGGGTTTCTTGACACAGCATAAACATTTATACTCCATAACTCACTCTGGAAAAATCTTTAACAAAAAGTTTGTTTGTTTTGAATTTCGTGCAAAGCTACACGCGCTAGCCGTCCCTAATTTAGCAGTGTAAGACTAGAGGGAAGGCAGCTAGTCATCACTACCCACCGCCAACTATCGGGCTACTCTTTTACCAACGAATACTGGGATTGACCGTCACATTATAACGCCCCCACGGCTAAAAGGGCGAGCATGTTTGGTGTGACGGGGGATTC
>NW_013665624.1:1697714-1703413 GCF_000517525.1 Limulus polyphemus
TGTATTGTCTTGATTTAGATATCAGCATCTTTAACCAAGCATTCAAACTCAATAAAACAGATACTTTAACTTTAAAACTATACATTTCCAATTTCCAAATATTCTAAATATGTTATGTTACGATGTTTATTATTCACATCTTATTGGATACAGTGAAATTTGTTCAACATTTCAAAACTTCATGAACAAAGCTTTTAATCTCACTCGCATTTTTCTCAAACAAAATTTTTCGTGTACACTTAATATCTGCAACTCATTCAATTTTGTAGAAAATTCAGAAATATTTTCTTACCAATTATGGGTTTAGAATTTGTACATAATATCATGACACTTTCAAAACTTTCATGTCTAGCTTTAATTTCTTAAAAATTATTTAATGTAATGTTGAACCACTTTAGTCTACTGAATAACATTAGTTTTATCTCTTATTTTAAGCTCATACTACATATAGTTAATAGTAGCTTCCGTATATGGTATAAAATTACCTCATTAGTGTATGCTTATTTCTTTAATTTTTATATTTATGATTGTAGTAACTTCATTTTCCAATTATTATTATTATTATTGGGCTTTCTCGAATTTCATCGTGTTCAGTTTTCGGTTGTTTTAGATGGTTTAACGTTATTACTTCCTGTTGACGACTCCAGGTGTTTTGCTAAATGACAGAGGTTAGCAAAGTTTTGTTTGTTTGAAGTTAAGCACAAAGCTACACAATGGGCTATCTGTGCTCTGCCCACCACGAGTATCGAAACCCGGTTTCTAGCGCTGTAAATCCGCTGTGCCACTGAGGTGGGGGTGGGGGCAGGTTAAGAAATTAATATTAGCTGTGTTAGACGTATCTCGAAGTATGTTTAGTATATTATTTCTTTATTACATATAACATTGTCTAATTTTAATTATAATATAAATATTTTAACTAATCACTATACGATTTACGTGGTCATTTAATATGTTATTTTTTTTTATCTTCTCAAGCATTGCATTTTGGCTGTATTATTGATAATATTTACCTCAACACCTAAACAGTAACGTGCCATAGCAATTTAACTCGCATATCAGGATCTTCTACAATTACACTGTCTGAACCGTTTAATAAGTTTTCTTTAGTTATACTATGTTTCAGGGAAAATTGTGGAAAGTTTTTTTGTTAAGGGCGAGGGTACTCAACTGATGAAGGATTGTATGCTAATCGTTATAAGATTGGTTTGGTTTGGTTTGTTTTGAATTTCGCGCAAAGCTACACGAGGGCTATCTGCGCTAGCCGTCCCTAATTTAGCAGTGTAAGACTAGAGGGAAGGCAGCTAGTCATCACCACCCACCGCCAACTCTTGGGCTACTCTTTTACCAACGAATAATGGGATTGACCGTCACATTATAACGCCCCCACGGCTGAAAGGGCGAGCATGTTTGGTGTGACGGGGATTCGAACCCACGACCCTGAGATTGCGAGTCGAGCTCCCTAACCACCTGGCCATGCCGGGCCTCATTATAAGAAAAAACGTAATTAAAGTATACTTAAATAGCTATACATATTACCATTTGACTTTTAGCTTAGATATTGGTAGGTAGGAAGATGTATTCAGATCGGGGATTTAGAATTTCCAAGAGGTTGGGATGTCTTTTTACTTATCACCATTGAATACAACGAAAGTGGATAAACTTAGGACACCAAGACCATCAAGTAAGGAAACTACAACATGTCATACACCAGTCCTGGTAAGTAAAGTATGACATCTTGTAAAATATGAAGAGCCACGTAAAAAGTTGAGTGACAAAAGCTGTCTTTGTCCAAAGCAACAGGATGCAAAACAACAGAGAAAGATCATTGTCTGAAAATAAATCTACAAAGGTATGGAGCTCACCAAGTTAAGGCTTCCAATTATACCTCCCTTTGACCCTTCTCATATCTGAAACAGCTGAAGATAAAATGAATATATTCATGCTATCCCATTCGACAAAATGGTGGTCAAGTCACTGAACACAATGCCTATAGATTTCTGTGCAATTATACTGTTAAAACAAGTTCTGGGAAATCGTCATTCCTGTATTCAAGTTGGATTATAGAAAGCACCAAGAGAGATTAGACATAACAGTGCTACTATGGCCATCCTACAGAGCATAATCAGACTTTGCGATATACGATGTCAAAATGAATATAAAGCATATTAGACAGGAAATTATCTGTATCTTATTTCTTAGTTTATTACCTATTTGGCTCTAAGAAAAAATCTCATTATGAACTGCTTTATAATTTTATTACTCTAATTAAGCTTCACAAGAAAGATCCTTAGTTTGTGAATTTATACAATGTAGAGAACTTTTGTATCTAAAATCTGCATTTTTACATGGATATGTGTGTCATTTTATTTATACTCATACTTTTTTATTTGCATAAAAAGTGTAGTTTTTCAATGGCAATTATTTCTCTCGTTTTTCTAACACACTAGGATCACAAGAAGACGTTCTGCTTTTCCCCAAGACTTTAACAGTAACATTACTAACAACTCATTGTCATGTATATTCTGGCAGCACATCAAATATAACAATATCTTCCAGAGAAAAATCCTCACAAGTTAGTGATACATCACTTAAAAGCAACGCTTCCAGTGGTTCTATATCAAATATATCTGTGTTTTATGGAATTCCATATGTCCCACCTGTGTCTACAGTTGATTCTTCTATAAAAACAACAACCACCTTTACAGAAAATTCTACATTAAACGAAAACATACCACCAATTGAACCTGACTTCCCAAGAGACGGATTACAAATTAGGCCTGTGTTTTTCGGAATGCCACATCTCCCACCTGTGTCTACAGTTGATTCTTCTATAAATACAACAACCACCTTTACAGAAAATTCTACATTAAACGAAAACATGCCACCAATTAAACCTGTCTTCCCAAGAGAAAGATTACGAATTAGGCCTGTGTTTTTCGGAATGCCACATCTCCCACCTGTGTCTACAGTTGATTCTTCTATAAATACAACAGCCACCTTTACAGAAAATTCTACATTAAACGAAAATATACCACCAATTAAACCTGACTCCTCAAGAGAACATTTACCAAATACGCAAGTGCTTTTTGGAATGCCGTATGCCCTAAGAATTTCTGCAGATATGTCTTTGTCTACAAATACATCAACTACCCCGATACAAAATGCTACTTCTTCAAATACAATAACCAGCTTAATACAAAATACTAGATTAACTAGTAACTCGTCATCACTTAAATCCGTAGCAGAGGAGGATTTTGCAAATTTGGACCATCATTCTGAACCAATGCCAATTTATTCTTCAAATGGATCATTGACATATAATACTCCAAGAAAGAGAGTTCTTGAAAATGACATTCCAGTATTAAGCAAGATAGTAACATTTCTGTTACATTTACCTCTGAATGTTCTGACGCATTCATCAAATACATCTTCAAACTTTGGTACTAATAGTATTCATTCAAATTATGGTTATCAAGATAATGTTTCAATAGTAAAAGGACCAGTGGAGCTAGCTCTAACTAAATTGCCTTTACCAAATGCTTTCTTTGATTTAACCACATCAAAAAGTATAGCTTGTGTTCAGGATGGTAATTGTGAAACAATGTTAGAGAAGTCAGTTTCTCACAAACTGTTTAGACCCCAATATTCAAATCGTTTAACTAGCTCTGGTGACTTCCAGTCTCATTATGAAAGGTGAGTTATTAACAGTCCATAATCAAATGCAACTAATTTCCTTATAGAGTTTGTATTTATTAAAGTTATCATGAAATAATCTGAAAATTGTGTTAGCACTAACTTGCTACTATGCTATTAATTCACACACACACACACACACACACACTCTCTCTCTCTCTCTCAATAAATAAAACAAAATACCAAATTTAATACATATCATATACCATATTCTTCAGCAATGAAACATATGAACCAAACATTTAATGATTTTAACTGTTGATTCTGTAATATTGTGATTTTCAATTAATATTTCTCACGGTTTATGAGATGTAAAGGGACATGACATTAGAAACTAAATTTTTATACCTTCATGATGCTATTTCTTCTCAGAGCTATCCAACTCATTTTCGAAAGATTTCTATATCAGTGATGCTTTAAAACTTTTAAAAGATGTAGCCAATTTAAAATTCATAGGCAGTTGTGTAAATGTTCAATATGTGTTGGATATATAAGTTTGTTTAGTATAAGTGATATTATTTAGGTTATTTTGTGACTTAATATTTAATGATTGTTTAGTTTTCATGACAGAACTGTTGACGGATGATTGTTTTAAAAAGCGTTAGTTATGACAAGTTTCGTAGATTGGTTCGAGTCGTTCGTTGTGTATGCAGTTTCATTGTTCTAGTGTTGTTGACGTATTATCGATGCCTATCAGTTTTTTTCGCTACGTGAATATTGTTACATCACAGCGTCTCGTAGTTTGTAGTAAAGTTCTAGACCTCATTTGGGAAATGTATATATATATATATATATATATATATAAAGGAGACCAAGTGAGCATAAGTCAAGTTCAGTCAAAAAATAATTAGTTAGTGAAAGTAAACGTGAAGTTAGCCAGTATGTGAGTGATTAACTTTAACGGTGATTTCTATAGTGTGTTTCACAGCTGTATGGTAACAACAGAGATAGGAAAAATAATTTGTCTTGTCAATTGGGTTCTAAAGTAATTGAGCTAGTCTGTGTGGACTATTGACGAAATTTAGAGACAATTATCTAAAGCTCAGGATACAACTATGGTAACAAACAAAATAGGCTTAGTAAACTTTAGCTGTAATGGGCGATATTTAAAGTGAGTTTTACAGTTAACAGAGATAAGGACAAATAATTAATTTTGCCAGAGGTTGTTATAAATTAATTGAACACGACTGTGTGAACTTTGAGAAAAAGGAGACAATTATTTAAAGTTCTGGATACAGCTGTGATAACATACTGGGTAACGTAAGTGAATTTATCGCATATTGTATAGTGAGAAAGACAGATAGAAAAGAATAATTCATCTTGTCATCTGGGTTCTAAAGTAATTGAACTAGCTTATGTCAACTTTTGACAAACAAAGATAATTATTTAAAACTTTAGCTACAACTGTGATAACCAATAGTGTAACGAATTTTTGTATATACATTTGACTTGTTTTAAACATATTATTTTAAAACAAGTGGATTTTCTGCTGTCCGTTTATTGCTTGCATTTATCGTCAACAAGTCCCACAAACCTACTGTAAATAATCCGGCCCTATAAAACTGACAGTATTAAAAACTTACTTTTCAATAAACAGCGATTTATTGTACACATTTCTAAAAATGAGACTGTTCCCAGTCTCAAAAATGCGATAAATTACCAAATAATTTACTGTACAGGATAAAAGAAAAAACTCCGATGAGACTGCAAACAGTATCATACACTCAACATGTTTCGACATGTTACTGTAACATCTTCAGGAGTGTAATGTTTTGCAAGAATCAGACATATTTATAACCATACAAAAATTCACTTCTTATTTCAATAGATTCACGTATATCCATAATATTAGTTCGTCAAGAAATTAATGTCATTTTTTTAGATGAAAAAACCGAACAACTTATATATCAAAACAAAACATTTACTAAATGAAATTGTATTCATTCTATCGATGATGCTTTTCCATCTTACAATCAGGTTGTTAATGCTCTGATTAAAGACATCAC
>NW_013665624.1:1703997-1706038 GCF_000517525.1 Limulus polyphemus
AAGAAGAACACCTTTCCGATTGACGAACGAAGGGCGTTTCTGATGAAGGACTTGATTTAAACGTTCCAGTTGCTGACTATAGATCTCTGCATTGACGGTTCGCCTGAACGAAATTTGCTGAACCATCGTCGACACTTACGAATGTTAAAAACATTTCCATAAACTTCTTTGATAATCTTTGAGGCTACAAAGGCGTTGTTTCCCTTCTTCTATTTAAACAGCATTACATGCTGAATGTGTGTCTCGACGTGTGCCATCACTAACCTTTACACATTATATAGGCTACATTCACGTGATGTTTAGGTGGGTTGTTTAACTATTATACTTGATGTACGTTTTTTTTTCTTCGGGGGGGGGGGGTAATGAAAGTGTTCCAAAACGCGACATTAGTTTGTTGACGACTTAGTAGTAACATTTTCAGGTTGAGCTAAAATTATAATTTTTTCCCTATTTAATTATCTATTTGGTATCATGAATATGTTCTGCTAATGGTGAAATAGAGATATTATTATTATTTTTAACATTTCGTGTGTTCATTCATTTTATATCTTAAATTTCTTCTAGTTTGTCCTATATAAACCTTATCACATTCACATGATATTTTATATTATATATGTGTTTTGTATATTTTGTATTTTAAATTTCTTCTAGTTTGTCCTATATAAACCTTATCACATTCACATGATATTTTATATTATATATGTGTTTTGTATATTTTGTATTTTAAATTTCTTCTAGTTTGTCCTATATAAACCTTATCACATTCACATGATATTTTATATTATATATGTATTTTGTATATTTTGTATTTTAAATTTCTTCTAGTTTGTCCTATATAAACCTGATCACATTCACATGATATTTTATATTATATATGTATTTTGTATATTTTGTATTTTAAGTTTCTTCTAGTTTTTCCTATATAAACCTGATCACATTCACATGATATTTTATATTATATATGTATTTTGTATATTTTGTTTTTTAAATTTCTTCCAGTTTGTCGTATATAAACTTTTTCACATTCACATGATATTTTATATATATATCAAATTTTCCCACAAAACCAATTTTATCTTTAGCTATATTAAGAATTTGACTAAATTAGTTTATCGGTTTATATATCGGACAATTATTTATTTGTTTAATAAATTGCTTCATTATTTGACAAGATAAACCAGGTATAAATGATAGTATCAAACATTCTTTTTTATACTTTTTTTTCAGCAATCGATTTAACTTAATATTTTCATCCTTGTTTTTTGGGGGATTTTTGACAGCTATGTCAACAATATCAGTACTAAAACCTCTTTCTACTAATATGTACTTAATTAATAATAACTCGCTAGTAATATTTTCCTGTTTGCAAGATAAGAGTAAAATCAGTTGTCTCTGAGATTTAGTGTGACAAGATTTTTGATGTGGCGGAACGATTGCAGAGAAAAGTTTTCGATAGATAGCAGTTTCCAATTTATCCTTATTTTTACTCATTAAACATCCAAAAAAGGTAAGCAGCTATTTGTCTCAACATCATAAGTACATCTGATAGAATTGTCAATGTTATTAAGGTAATTAGCAAAAAGTCCAGTTTCTCTTTACCATGCCGCCATATCAAAAATGTGTCATCAACATACTATAACGAAACTACAGGCTTCTTATCCACTTTTTCTAACGCTTCTTTTTCATAGTTTTCCATAAATAAGTCACATAATAAAGGTGATGAAGGAGAACCCATAGTAAGCTTTCATTCTTTTTAGAAATTTTACTGTTAATTTGAGAAAAAAAGAGTTTTTCTTCTACCAGGTTAATCTTATCCGTTAATTGTAAGACCGAATTATTATTTTCTTTCAGTTTGTTCTCAAAACATTCAATAGCTTTTTTCACAGGTACTTTGGTTAAAATTGACATAACATGAAAAGACACCAAGATATTTTTCTGAAGCAAAGGCCCCCTCAGTGGTACAGTGGTATGTCTGCTGTGGGCAGAGCACAGTTAGTCCTTTGTGTAGCTTTGTGCTTAATAACAAACAAACTGATACAAA
>NW_013665624.1:1706682-1716036 GCF_000517525.1 Limulus polyphemus
ATCGAAACTGATACAAAGCTATATACTCAGTTCTTTCCACAAATTCAAACGAATTCTTAACCGTGTATTTATTGTCATCCGTTAAAAATGAGAATTTTTATCGATATGAATTTTGCTACATTATACGCTGAACTCTTAATATTAGATAAAATAGGTCCAAAATTATTCCCAATTTTATTAACTTTAGGCAAAGCATATAGTGTCTAGGTAAAATAAAGTTACTTGAACTAAACTTTTTATGTAGTTTTTAACTTTTTACATAACCATTGCTTGAAGTTTATTTATAGGATTGACCTTAATATTCTTATACAGACCTTCTTTCAACTTTTCTTCAATTTTGGAACCGTAATCATTTTTTTTTTTACTGTGTCCCTACAGCGCAATGGATAGCGCGTTGGATTTCTAATCCAACGTTACCGGGTTCGTCCCACGGCAGGGATGCCACCACCATTGCTTGTTTCCAAGTCCCGGATGAGAAAGAGCGCATAAAAAACCAATCTGCTAAAAAAGTTACTATAACAACAACAACTTCCGTCGGCGAGGTGTTGTTACGGCCCTATACTCCAATGGGAGTCTACAGGGATTATTAATCTTTTTTACCAATAATTACAATTTATCCCACTTTATTATACTTGAAATAACCACAACTTGTTCCTTTAAACTCTTCAAAAAATCATTTTTGTTATTATTTATGGATTTAAAATTATTTAATAAAGTACAACATTCGCTTCTAGCAATATGCTCTTTTTCAACATTTATTTTTTTAAATTAGTTTCAATTTCATTTAATATGTCTTTTTAATAACATTTTTAAGACCACATGAGAAATTTAGACCTCTGTTTAAAACATCTAGCTGTTTATCGTTTACTGTTAAATCCGATTTATTTATGATTTTAGGGTTATTTATAAAGATATGTAAGGAATTTATAAGGTTCTTCGTTCGCTTCGTTTTTTCTGGTCTAATATAATTTATAATTTTTTGTCCAACGTAATTTTACATCTATCAGTATTTTTATGTAGTTTAATCCTGACTTTCTTTCCCACTCCATCCAATCTTCCTTCCCCTAGATAGAGCTAAATGCAATAAATATACCTTTTTTCCTGTTTTTGTTGAATCACAATATTCAGTATCTTTTCTTTAGTTTTTTAAGTTGATATTTCATTTTCTTGTTTTTGATATTGCAATTCAACTTTATAAAATTTGGTGTTATCTTACTTTGTTTTGCAGCTCATTAAGAACCCCAGTTGTTGAAGGCATCTTCTTAACTTCAGTCTTTGTCTTGCAAAACATTTTTCCATATACGCCGTTGCTAGATTCATATTAAAATCTATTGGAATTCGTATAAATGTTCAACGTTAATTTATTGTAATTATGTTGTAAACGGGAAGACTTTAATAACGAGTTGTTATTGATTAAGTATATAGCAGTTGAAAGAGGTTTTAATCGTTAAATGTGTATATACTTACTGCAACTGAGAGGTGTGTATGGCGTGCATAGACAATTCAATTTCTCTCCTGGAAGCATTTGTAACTTCGATAATTTCGATAAAATTTCTCAAATACTTTACTGTGATGCACAATCGTCCTCATAGAGCAGATGTGCCACAACGTTCCTAACAATATATGAATTATCTAAGTTCTCCATTGGCCAATGTACACGAGATTGCACGTCAACAGCTAAGAAGTTACAACAAATCAGTCAATTAATAAAACCTTTGAGGAGACTGGATATTTTTTGTATGTGCCATTGTCAAGAAGAAGCTTGGCTGTAGCTATTCAGGTCCTTATATCAAACATAGACAGATAGATCCTTTTGCATATACGATAAAGCAGTTGCTTGGCATAAAAAAGTACCTGGAGCACAATGACAAACTACAACAATATGCTAGTGATGAACTTCTTAATACTGGCTTACGCAAGAGACGGGTATGAAGAACTCAAGCTAATTTTCTGTCGAAACACGTGATATGTTCCACCATCAATAAAACTTTTCCTTATGATTATAATCGTTGTTTGCCTACCTAATATTATATTAGCATAATGTGCTTCCTTAATCAAATAGTTATTGATCAGTAAAGCCATATTTGAAGATACAGTGTGCCTCATATTTTCGTTAATTCTACTGGAAAATATTTCAATTTCCACATTGAGATTTATAGCAAGTAGAACATTTTCATTGAATAGATAAGTAAAACAAGGGAGCTATTGTTACACTTGAAAGAAAATACTGTTGCAATTTGTGGATTTTTATGGAAGAGCTAAGAATAACAAATGAGCTCTTGTAAGTTTGAAAGAAAATACTGTTTGACCTGTTATTTTTACGAGCTGCAATGATAAATATTTAATTTAAACAGTGATATTTCTGAGTAGATTAAATTATAAGTAAAAAGTGAAATTTGCACACAGTATCTTGTATTATACCCAATGTAAGCTTTGGGCAACCAATGTTTATTTCATTGTGACTGAACATTTTCAACCATGTAGATTGAAATCATTTGATCAGAATACATTGTTTTAATGCATGATACAGTTGGGTGCATTAATATGCAAATTGTAAATGTATAGTTGGAAGGAGAAAATAACACACGTTCAATATTGCTTTATAGTTGCCTCAAATTGTGCTACACTACTATCTGAAGGCTAAATTGATAGGAAATGTAATGTTGGTATTAATTAATTTCCATGGTCCGAAGATCAATGTTACTGCGCATGAAATGTCTGTCCTATTTTGGAGTGCACAATTTCAACACCTATTTCTTTCCTACTGAATCCAGCATTATAATTGTAAATTCTTGTCATGGTAATGACAACAATGGACAGCGAAACTAGATGTAGGTCAAACGGGAGACCTTATGAAGTATGAAGGAGGAGAATTTATTTACAGTTGATATACATGTCAGCACGCAATCTTTGTCCACAGCAATGGCATTCACACTCTGTTTCTAGAATTCAAAATATGAAAGAGGATTATTGTGTCTGTGCCATTAAAACTTCAACCTACACTTTTAACTAAAAATCTGACCAATTAGAATTCGACTTACCTTACCTTTCAGACTTCACATTTTCTGTTTAAATCCCTATTATAAACATTCTGCTGAATTTTTGTCGATTAACTTTTTGTGTGTAGTTTTATTCTTGTTACCAGGGCTGAAGACCACTGCTGAGATGCAGTGTGATGAAAGCTATCTGTTTGGAGACTTCCCAGATATCAGGCAGAGAAGCATCATTGGTACACTGTATGTATTCACTTGAGAAAAGACCATATTTCAAAACCTAAGAGACTTTGGATATTTTATAACCACGAGGTATAAGATCCTCCTTTGCAATTGGAAGAAGAGGTGTATCATCTGGTATAGACTCATAAACCTATCGTACATAGCCTGAGTGATCATTTGCTTACTGGACATCGATTGTTGTGTTCGAAGATCTGCTGTTGAAGCTCCATTAAATACTGGAAGCTCTGTTTCCCTTTTCTGATGTATAAATGCATTGACTTAGTTGTGATTTAGTTATTGCTTTCTTCACTTTTCTATGAAGTGTAAATGTTGTAAAGAAAAGTACATTTTATTGTATGTATGCTGAACAGATGCATATAGTGGTTATTCCTTTTAATAAGGTGTTCGACTCGCAACCTGAGAGTTGCAGGTTCAAATCCCCGTCACCGAACATACTCACCATTTCAGCCATGGGGACGTTATAATGTGACGATCAATCCCACTATCTGTTGATAAAATAGTATCCCAAGTGTTGGCGATTATAGATGTTGACTAGCTGCCTTCCCTCTAGTCTACTTAGGGACGGCTAGTACAGATTGTCCTCGTTTAGCTTTGCGCGAAAATCAAACCAAACCAATATTTTTATTATATACTATTTATACCATTGATTTTATTTCTTTTCTGGGTTTTGTTTTGTCGTCTGTACATATACACTCGTGAACGCTCTTATACGTACGTAAGTGTTTTATAAAAGTTTTGAATTTTGGTTTCTATTGTGTATTTTACTTCGTGAAAGCTTATTTTAATGTATTTTGGATTGATTGTGAAGGGTTTCTATTTCTTTTTTGTAAAAGGAGTTACTTTTTGTACTTCAAATATGTTTTACATTGGTATTTATTTTGTTATGTTTTTATAAAGTGCTAAAAGTTTTAATTCATTAAACCCCAAAGGATTTATATTGTATTTCCGTTTTGATATGTTTTATTTGTATAAATATACTTTTGTGTTGATTTGTGCTTTTAGTATTTTGATGTAATTTCCTTTTATATGACTTTTAAATTTGTGATTCAATTTTTAATATTATGGCTTCGAAATCAAGTTGAATTTTCCATTGCATTTGTTTGTATTTTTTGGTTAGCGCTTTGGTGGAATGAAGTAAGTTAAATTTATTTCTAGACTGACATTCAAAATGTTTTAAAGTTAGGTCTCTTCACCAGCCTAAAGATAAAGAGTTGAGTTAAAGTTTGGTATGCAGGTTAATCAAAGATGACTTATTCTTTACTAGCCGTAGTGATATGATGCCATTAGCATTGGATGATGCCAAATTCCAGACAAATATTTCAAGTGAAAGCTACGAAAATATTACGCCTGAAAATGGAACTTTACATAGAAATAGTTCCCATTCGGTACATCATGTCCTGAAAAAAAGACAATCAGCTTCAGATACACTTCAAGGAACCGATGCTCTTCACGAAAAACTAGAATCGCCATTGATATATTTCGGTAAGTAGTGTTAGTGTGGTAGATGAAAGAATACATTACGAATATTACACAACTATCAACGTTTAAGTTGGTACTCGCCAACATTATTTTTCTAGTAGCTGTAGTGTTAAACAAGAGATGTAATATTTATTCAAATCAGTACATTCCAAACTCATTCCTGAAGGCTTATTTTCTCTAGCAAATTATTCAGACTGAACAACTTTTAGTTTTCTTATTGTACCATCTCTCTGATTGTAAACAGTATGAGTATTATGTGCAGATCATATGTATAATATTACTTAATAATTTTCTTCAAGTATTCCTATTAAAAGACATAAACTTTTATTTAAGACGAGTAAAACGAAAAGCAGTGAAAACTGTATAAAGTTTCAGTTCTTTAACAAAGAATTAGATTTATAAGTAAAAATATTAATGCTTCGATTCATTATCTAATTACTTCTTTTGCTAATTGAGGTTTCAGTACATTTAATTTAGTATTTGTCTTGAAGGTATGCTACAAAGATAAAAATCTTTGTTAAAAATAATAAAAATAAAGAAACTTTTAACAAATGTGGGTCATTAACTTCCAAGATTATTTTCTTTCTCGAGCCAATAAATTTAATAGAAGAAAGTAATGGATCTCTAAGACATATTGACAAATAATTACAAATAGAAATATTGGGACAAGTCAATTGAAACATTCAACTTCAGAAATCTTTATAGTACTTTATCCACGGACGAAATATAATGAAAAATTATTTCTTCGAAATCTTTAGATCTTTTAAACATTCTGATAAATTAACTCTATGAATTAACAAAAACGAACAGTTTTATAGTTATATTCTTCACTGTACATCATAAATTCTCTTAAGCTTATTATTTCAATTCATAATATAATTGTACAATTTGGCGGGTAAGTTTTTATCTAAGCAAACCCAGGTAGAATTGAAAGATAATTTACAAAGGAAAACTATAATAAAGATTTCTACATTAATCACAACTCTATATCTGAAGTTAAGGTACTCCAGCCAACGTATAGTACAAAGTTGGTTATGAAAGTAAAAAAGATGGATTAAAAAGGACAACACTTTAAAAAGTTTGGAGCATAGCCATAGTTAATTCATTTATTTAAATTTCTGTGCTTTTGTTAAGTTCATTGTACAAAATCTAGTGAAAATATATTTTAAAAATACCCATTCATTTATATTATTGACGACCAAAGTATCAAAACAAATTGCCACATTCATAAGCCTGAAATTCTTACAGAAAGTTGGCTTCCTTTCTTTATTTTCATTATGTCTAGTGGCGATGACCATTCACTTACTTAGTGCTCTTTTATCGTGTCTTTCAACATCTGCTAGCTGTTTTTGTTTTCTGATAATTTTCTGGTAGCACATCTCTGAGGTACACATTAACTTATTTAAATGTGTGTTATCTTAGCAACCAGCTGGTACTACACAAACATTTACATATTCTGCCAGTAATATATTGAGATCCTTCAACAGTTTCTACTGTTTACCACTGTATTTATGAAAGCTGAGCCTCCATTCCTGGGTGTAAGACGATTGATGCAATGTAAGCTATGCAGCTAGACTTTCTTACTTCCTCTCTGCTTATGATTCATAAAACTACAATTTTATATTTATTTTCTCATAACAACATGTCGTTAGTGGTACAAATTATAATTTAAATTATACTGTCATCCTAAGAAGTGTTGTTTGATTTTGGACATTCCTTATCTCAACCACTAAGTTAATAGAATGAGCTGCAAGTGACTGTATTTCTAGCCAATGCTTGAGTATTGTTCGGAAGAAAAACTACTTTTACTAACTATACACTAGCAGTTGGCTGAGATGTAAACAGCCACATTATAATACGTTACCTATCAGCTTTTATAAGAAACATTATATAGTTGCTCAAACCTCTTGCTATACTTCATTTCCCACCTAAGGACAACTTAAGAGATGCAACTGGCGCCATAAACTCTCATCTCTGTGGCTATGCCAATATAAACTGAGCTGCAACATTTTGTGATGTTGATTGTGACTCAAAGGGGTGTATAACTTTATTTTTCCTCACTATAACTTAAGCAAATGCACAGCACATTTCAGTAGTTAAGATGGCATGAGAGAAAAGAGAACAGCCATACATTTTACACTATCTTACAATGTGACAGTCCAGTACCACACGAGAAGTGACATCTAAGAAAAGGGGTTTAGTTCATTGTAACTGGAATGCAAGCTATAAGTAAAACAAGCAGGAATTTGCATCAATTTTCGTGTGCTTTCATTCGTGTCAGAAACTTCCTTATAAATTTTATACTCTTATATTCGCTGATTTATCTTGCACTCTTCCAAACTTTCCATACTTTAATGTCAGTAATAAATTAAAAAAGCTTAAAATATAATACTAGTTACACACCAGTTGGGAGAAATCATAGTGAGAGAGGAAGAGTCAGTATTCATCATGTTATATAAAAAACTCCAGTTAGTAGAATAAAATTAGTTGTCACTGGCTTGGTTGATAGCTTAACTGGTATTACCAGGTGTGTTGTGAAGCCAATAACAGGAAGAACTTCAATTCACATTTATTGGTAAACTTTACTCTATGCATCATACATCTACCAGCGTATCTTATAGATCCCACTTCGGCAATCCCCTCTACAGTTATGTTAAAATCCTTAAATCAAATATTGAATTTCCTCATTTAGAAGACCTATTAAGACTGTTAAAAAACGGTTTGATGTTTTGGACGGGCTAGAGTTAATGGGGTAATCAATATTATCGTAAACTATGGAAGACATCCAAACTTCTAACTGATGAATTCTAACTTGTAAGTGTTTTATTTGTACTTGGGAAAAGGTTGAAGGAGCTATAGATATACTGAATCTATAATTTAGAATTCAATTTTCTCTCAGTTTACTTTATGATAAAATGCATTAATGGTTTATAACAAATAACTGTAGGTGGTATAATGCGGTGGTTTTCAATTGCTGGTCCAGTGTATTGTTTCAGAATTACTTCCTCTGTAATCACTCGTGGTCAATATGTTAGCCATTATGACATCACAGTAACAAATGTAAGTACAGAATAATGGGCTCAATCTTGACCAAATTTCACAGGGCATAGTACTTACGAACTTTATACAAGTCAATATCGTGCAAAGAACATTAAAAGGACACTTTTCAAGCATCGCAAGGCAATACTTTTATGATGGAGTGTTAGGAGAAACTATGATGTTGCCTTTGGTACACATGGGGTAGTCAGGTGTGACTTTTATTAGTTGTGGGTGTTTTTCATGACTGAAAAAGGACATTTTGAGGGAATAAGAGCAGAATGACAGGGGATTGAGCCCAACCTACCGCTTCACTGTTCACGTCACTTCTCTAAGCCTTCTGCTGTATTACTATTTTGGCTTCTGAGATCATTTTTAAGAAAAAAAAGCGACAAAGTTAAATAGTGCTTCATTACATAATTTGACAAGTATGTAATTGAAAAACTATTGTGATTTCATTTTCTTTAGCCATCTTTCTCCTGTCAAAAAATATGATGATTTCAGGTGTAGCAGAAGCTTACGAACATTGTGCTTCATCAAATTAATGTCATTAATTATTATCCTGCTAACAGTACCAGAAGAGATAACTAAATATTGTGTCGTTTCGTTTTACAAATTTTAACAACCTTGCTATACAGATATTATTCATGGTCTGTGAGACATATATCCCTTATTTAGAACCCCATTTGTGGCAGGTTGCACTTTCGATAGGTCTAAATTTGCCGTGAACCCATTATATACGTGATAAGCACGATGTCCATCGTGCCACAGCTTTCAACTGTAGGAACACGCCACTGCGACAGCATCATGCAAATCGCTTATCATAAATTTACGATTAGTCAGTTGCTGTCAGATCCTATTCCCTGTCCAAAATCTTTCATATTTGGTTCCGCTATATGCTACTTTCTGCTCCTTCCAACTCTGTTTCTGTTTTTTCATAATATAAAAAAATAAAATAAAATTACAGAAAGAAAGAAAATAATGCTTTACCGACCAATTCAAAAGGAGTAAAGAAAATATTACACGTTGTAGATCTATATCATTGTATTAGAACATTCCAACTTTTATTCAAGTATGTCATACAAATGCACAATCGAGAGGATAGAATTTGAACAGATTGTGATTTGGTTGTAGGACGCCGGAAGTTCCTTCCTGACATTCACAGCTGGTAGCGAGAATCTTTTCGCGTGTGTGCGTGCGTGAAATATCGAAACTTATCCTGTTTATGCTGCGTATTCTGAAAACATAAGTATATTACACAAAACGACATCAATGTTAGAATATTTATGTCTTGTTATATAGATGTAGAACGATATTTTTATGAAAATTAAAGGTTTAATTATTTCTTAATTATCAATCAAGTTTAGTTCTTGATGCAAACATTCATAGTACTAGCTTCCCCCTATAGGAATGCTGTAGGTTTGATTTCTCGCGATGGACACAGCAGATAGCCCAATTTCTCTTTGCTCTAAAACAAACGAACAAACATAATACAAGTATTATGATCCTATTATATACATTATATTATTTTATCTTAGTGATGATATTGAAAGAAAATTGCAGAAGAATCTTACATGTTATAGCCACCCAGTGGCACGGCGGT
>NW_013665624.1:1716909-1725836 GCF_000517525.1 Limulus polyphemus
AGAAACCGGGTTTCGATACCCGTGGTAGGCAGAGCACAGATAGCCCTTTGTGTAGCTTTGTGCATAAATTCAAACAAAAAATACATGTTATATTACTCCTTATTTTGAATGTCTAACTCTACAGCCAACCTAAACTACTTAGGACAATATATATATATATATGTATTTATTATTCTGTTTCTACACGTCAATGACTACTGTGCATGTCTTTTTAGAATGAAATTTATACTCGAGTAACTTGTTTTCAAAATCTAGTTTTTGGTTCGTATTAGTCTCATTTTACGTATCTTAAAACTTAAAAGTTATTTCATGATACAACAACAACTTCATTTTTCGTCAATATCTTTATTATTATTATTTTCCCAGGAAATGAAGATTTTGCAGGTCAAGATTGCGTTTTCCGTATTTCTCAGAAAAAGGTAAACGTCTCTAACATTTTAACTTACGATTGAGGAAATAATTATTGATGTAAGATACCGTTATTAAACGATATTTAGTTTGCTTTAAGCTTAAAATATATTTATGTTACAACTGTTAAAATACCTCGAAACTTGAATTCATTGAGTTAAAAACAACGTTTCTATTTTCTACTCAGCACTCGTTTAGATTTTTACGTAAAATTTATATCAAAGTGGCACGTCGAAACTGAGCAGAAGCTAAAGCATTAAGTATTTGGAGATTTATGAAAAAAGACGTGGAAAATGTCAAGAATAAAGACACTTGTAAAATAAACAAAGTCGTAAAAACTTAAATTATGACTCAATCATATCTGAACTCGAGAAAAATATTTTAAACCCCTAAAACAATTGTTAGAATAAAAGTGAGCAGTGAACCAAAATAAAATTCTTATTATTTTAAAACAAATTCATTATTATTCAACTACAACTAATTGCAGATGGAGAGTAATTGTACATCTTTTGACTTTGTTTAAACAGTTAGACCGTACCTTTTATATCATTATTTTTCACTTTCTTTCATTACTTTACCTGTGATTTGCAAGTTAATTAAATCCCAGTTTCCTTTAGTTAGTATTTCTGTAGTTATCGTCCAGCAAGTTTATACCGTTTGCAGATATTCTACATGCGATATATATAAATATATATTTCTTTTTTGCTTTCTTTTCTCAAGGGCGAATTGAACGCATTTATGATTAATTATATTACATTATTTTTATCACTGATTAATTTGGTATTCCATCCATTTTCTGGCATGTTCATCATTTTTGAAGTTTATATATGAATATATATATATATATATATTTGTGTGTGTACTACTTCAAAACTTTACATATCACATAAATATGTAGTTGACATTAAACATGTTTTTTCTTAAAAATACAAATATAGTTTTATAATATATATATATATATATATATTGTGTGTGTGTGTGCTCTTTCACTCGTTAAATTACTAAAAAATTAATTTTTTCATAATGTAACTGAGTATGTCAACACCTGTCATATGGGAAGTGCAAGGAATCATACAGAACAAAAACAACGTTATAATGAGATGAAAATTCCAAATTATTCTTGCATTACCAGTCCTCGTTGTCATTCTTAAGTCATAATGGATAATGTCTGTGTCCATAAAACCAAAACGCTTTGAGGATATTCCATCTATCACACAAAATCCCGAAGCCGATTCATACTCGTTAGTAACTAAGGAGAATCCATTAAGGGTTGGGAGTTGAGTGCTTGAACCCACAACGTCTCATCTTCTGCTGCCTTTTGCTGTTTGCAGCCAGATGTGGGAAGGAATTTACACTTAATATTTAAATATAATCTTAAAGTAGACTTCAACCATCTTAAGTTCCCCAATGTAAAACTACCAACCCTAAACTGACTCTCCTTAGTTGCTGGCGAGTTTGACATTGGCGTCGGAATTTTGTCTGATAGATGGAATATTTCCAACGCATTTGGGTGCTATGGCCACAGAAATGGCCCCTTGTTACTTAAGAATAACAACAAGGACTGGTAACGGAAAAATAGTTTTGAAATTTCTTATCATTATAATGTTGTTATTGTTTTGTATTAAGTTCATTATTGGTATATAGTGCTCATTTTAATCGCCTATGGACAATTAATGTATTTGATAGTATTAGATTTATTGATTTACATATATATATATAATGAAAATCTATAGTATGGCTCTTTGTTATAAGACGATGCTGTATAAATAAATCATAGCAGTGTAAATAATTATGTTTAATCTCCAGGTGAGGAATTTACTGGAGGAGATGATGTATCAACTTCAATGGGACTTGGATCACACTGATAAGAAAGTAGAACTTGGTGCAGTCCAAGTGTCTCACAATACAAAAGATAAATCCATAAATATAACCCAGAAATCGAGGCAATCATATCAGACAACTGTCTACTACAGTAGAGATGCCGGGAATTATTTAGTATCAGCCACTTGGACAACTATGTTAGAGGAGTATAAGAGTAGGGTAAGTGGGTTCTCGTATTTAATTTTAGTTACGTTTTATTCCCAATGTTATTTTTCACCCGGTTCCTCAAGTAGTTATTAAAAATGTGTTCAGAGGCGAAATGGTCAATTTATGGTCAAACATAATTTATCACACTTTCTTAAATTGGCCAAAATCCACTCATCTGTTTAATGTAAGTCTTCGTCATGAGCTTTCGTCAGTATTTTTTAGACTTCCTGTATAGTTTTTACCTATACATACGTTGTTGAATTGTCAGGGCGTGATTACCAGTTGAACAAGTTACCAACTACTACTAGAATTGCAATACTGATAATAAAAACAGTTATGTTTAAAGATAATAATATATATATAACTCAGCAGGATTTCAAATATTAAAATATAAAACAATCTACCACAAAGAGGATATAAATGGGACCCATCAATCAAAGAAACAACTGATCATCACAATATTTTTGCTCTCGTACTTAATACAAAGAAAACCACAACCAGAGACATCAGGGAAACTAGATGGGCACTCGGTAGAATGCATACTTCTGCCACGCAGCGTTGATCACATTCGGCTCTCAAAAATACAAAAATGTGTCCGTATGTCCGTCGTTATCAACTGAGACAGACCATTTTTGGCAGAACAATGAGGAATAACGTTCTACGTATGTCCACTAACTTTCATCAAAACCCGATCAGTTTTGATTGAGTTATAGAACCAAAATAGTGTGAAAAATCGGTCCCCACGTTAACAGATAGTTTTTATTTTATTTTCGTGACCTTGATGTGACCATTACCTTCCAATAGCTAATTACTTCTAGGTTAGGTCATAGTTCAAATGCATACCAACGTTCGTCCAAATCTATTCAGCCGTTTTCGAGAAATCTAGCTGACAAATACACAAAGAAACACATACGCACACAAAGGTGAAAACATAAACTTCGGTGGCAGAGGTAACAACACACTACTGAGACGACACCAGACAACGGAGCTGTTAGCATCAATAAACCACTTTAACAAAAATGTAACACTAAACAAAACACAGGGCATGTAAAACAGGTAGTTTACATTTTCAATCAGTCAGCTTATGGATAACCATAATTAGAGTGCATGCCCAAATAGTTTTGCTCAAAATTGTGAAAGAAAAAAATAGTACTCATTACCCTACGTTACCCAGAAGCAATTTTTCTTGCTATTTTGTGATTCACACGTCCGTTCTTACTCCTCAAACTACGTCATAGATAAATATTCTTAATTGTATTACCATGTTACACAAAAACAATATAATCTGTTTTTCTATATAACAAATATTTTAACTGATTTAATGTGTTCATACAATCATTCTTATTCGTTTTTCTTCGTTGCATACAGTCATTCTTACTCGTTATGCTATGTTATACACAAAGTAACTCGTTACTTTGTGATATTCATAGACCCGTCTTTACTCGCTAGCCTACGTTAAACATAAAAAAAAATATTTGTAACGCAGCGTTACACAAATATACTCTCTCTCTTTATTTTTCGTTGCATAGAAAAAATTCTTATCTCTTTCCTATGTAAATAAAATATTCTTCAACATATAATTGTGTTCAGAAATATTCTAATTCACCAATGTGTACTAAAGAAAAAGATATATTCTACTATTGTGTGTTACACAAAAACATTATTGCTTGCTAGTGTGCGTTAACTAATTCTCGCTTATTATTGTTTACTAGCTGGAGTACCCGTCTGTAGGGTGGGTGAAATAAAAACTCGTTTCTAAGAAATTATAGGAAATTGTTCTTCTATATTTTTCTTAATATAATTAACAGTAAATGTGCACTAAAAATACATAAAGGTATCAAAAACTGAAAAGAAAGACATGCTGTTTTCAAGAATTCTAACAATGGTTGCATATTTCATTCTAATGCTAATGGATATACAACATTGGTAGTTTTTTCGAAATTAGATATTAAATTAGATGGGGTCCAGCCCCCCTCATGATCTTCCTCATATCATACTGTATCACTCTGTCAAGTTTGGTACTAATTGACCAAGAAATGTGGAAACATATAAGGAACAGATATATACGCATACACATATTGACGTTTATTCATATGGATGGGGGACACAACCTCCCATGACCGTCTTCATGTCATCCTGTATCACTGTGTCAAGTTTGGTGCTAATTTATCAAGAAATGTAGAAACGTATAAGGAACAGATATACACGCATATATATATATATTATCGTTTATTTATATAGATTACGTATTATTTCTCTATTCGTTATTGTATATTATGCAGAAACATTCTAACCCTTTTCCTTTACGCATATATATATTATCGTTTATTTATATAGATTACGTATTATTTCTCTATTCGTTATTGTATATTATGCAGAAACATTCTAACCCTTTTCATTTACGCATATATATATTATCGTTTATTTATATAGATTACGTATTATTTCTCTATTCGTTATTGTATACTATGCAGGAACATTCTAACCCTTTTCCTTTACGCATATATATATTATCGTTTATTTATATAGATTACGTATTATTTCTCTATTCGTTATTGTATACTATGCAGGAACATTCTAACCCTTTTCCTTTACGCTGCACACAACTTTCTTAGTTGTAATTCTGTCTAACTTGATGTTACACAGAATTCACACCATCAAATTGGAGACATTAGTTAATATCCTGATAAACATTTAAAATACTTTATAGTCATGACAAAATCGTTATTTAGTTCCTTAAGGTAGTTAAACTTACATTGTTATTGTAATTGTGACTAACATATTTTAAATACCGTCATACTTCACACATCATTAGATGTTAATCTATTTTTTCAGAGGTCCAATTGTTAAATTGTGTAGTTTAAGTTTTATTTTGTTATGTCATTAAAGTACCATCACAGTGTAAATATCCTTAAACAATAATTATATAATTTAAAAAAAAACATTATTTTTATGTTACCGCCATCGCACGCTATAAAAACATAAAAAGTATCTATTTTTGAAACACACTCTTTAAATTAACTCATACTTAAAATCAGTTTCAGCAGGATGAATTACCATTATGTTTTCCTTACAGAATCGGACTTTTCGAGAGGTGGTGGAATATGAAATTCGATGGGATTTCGATGATTCACATGATATTATGGCTGCTGGATTAGTCACAGAATATCAAAGTAAAATTATTTCCAGAGGAAGCTGTCAGACTCTACTTCAGCCTGATGGTATATTTTATCAACTTGAGCAGAAAAACAGAGTCCTTTACCTCAAAACTCCATGGCATCACATGACAATGAAATGGATATCCATGTTTCATGAAAGGTCACTTTATGTGAGTTTCATTATGATAATGAATTATTATTTAAAGTATTCAATTTACAGCTAACCCTATTAACCTTTAGGATCTTACTTTTGACCTCAAGCTTAGCTAGAACAAACGGTTTCATCATATTTACATGAAAATAAACATATGTGAATAACGACTTACTGCCACGGCTAAGATTGCTTGACAAATCATTATTCTAACCATCTGCAGGGTTTGGTATAGCAAGTAGTTAACGTGGCGACTGTGGTCGGAGATTTAGTTTCAAACCTATAATGTACTGCTGAATGTGCTTTTTAATTTCAACTATGGGCTTATCATTAAGTTGAAATTCAATTGCGCATTTCGGTTGAAATGCCGTGTAAACTGTGAGTGTTGTTAACTCAGCAATTCTAAATTAACGATAATTACAGATGTTGAGTACGTTATATTAAAACGGTTTTGCACTTGAACACGTTATTACGGTCCATGTCGTCATGCATAGTTATGATATATATGACAGATATGCATCTTGACAATAAATCTGCAGATTAGTTTCTATTAAAATTTTCCGTTGAAAGGCTGCCATATCCAAAGTACACCACTTCTCCCTGTCGTCTTTACATAGTTTATCTACTTTACAAAGACAACGGTTTATCATCGCTTATTTAAATGTATTTGGGGTATAACTTCATATCAAATAACATGAACACTTGTTTCATTCTCCGGCTACATGAGGTATGAGACAGTTAAGTGGATATGTCGTGGAAGCAACTTTTGAATACGTGACTTGTGTCATTTTTCTTGATGGAGATTCTTCCGAATTGTATTATTTACTGTTATTTGGGTATGATTTGTTGCAGGTCTCTTTCTGGAGGGCCCTGGAGCCCCAAGTTGATTCATATTCCTTTGTGTCCCAGTGTCATTAAGTATAAGATATGCTCCATGTTGAAATTGTAAATCCCAGATCTGAATACAAATTTATGACATGAATGTATGAAAATTTTGCGTCTTTAAGGGCTGCTTCATAAACTTCCCAAAAGTGTTTGTTTGTTTTTTAATTTCGCGCAAAGCTACACGAGGGCTATCTACGCTAGCCGTACCTAATTTAGCAGTGAAAGACTAGAGGGAAGGCAGCTAGTCCTCACCACCCACCTCCAACTCTTGGGCTACTCTTTTACCAACGAATAGTGGGATTGACCGTCACGGCCGAAAGGGCAAGCATGTTTGATAGGACAGGTATTTGAACCGGCCACCCTCAGATTGCGGGTCAAGAGCCCTAACCACCTGGCTATGCCGGGCCTCCCAAAATTGATAACTTTTTATGGCATCACACAACGTACGTAATGAAAAGAGTGCCACAATGAAGTTCTAATGCATTTCATTCCACAATTACTTTATTTCAGCTGTATTCTTCACGTGATTTGCCTATTTGTATATTCAACATCATTCTAATATAAAGAGTCCTTTGGATGCTTGAAACTTGAGATATCAGCCATTTACCTCAAGTGTCACACAAAGTAATGTTCAAGATGAAAATACCATCTGCTTGTGAACCAGCTTTTTACAACATTTGACATTCACTCGTCCAATTTTCTTTCAGTTTTGCAAAATCTCTTTGAAACTGTCCATCTAAATGCATTTTAGTTATTGTTTCTTTTGCTTTTTTTCAATATCGGACAAGAGAAACATCATTTAATATCTGCAATATCCCTCAGTTCTCGCTTACTTCATGGCTCTACTAAAGCCAATTACCTTCTAAATAAAGTTTTGAATTAATTTTTTGCCATTATTATTCATAGTGTCATATTAAGTTCGCAGATGTGCGTATTTCTTAGAGTGAAACGAGAATTGGTTTGTGGGCCAAGTTGATACTGCATTTACAAAATAGACACATAAACAGAAAAGTCTGCATTCCATAATCAAATTTTGTAATTGTATATATAATTATATATATAATGAAGTAGTTTTCTTCCTCTAATTTCAATACATTTTCATTTCCCAGTCATAGTTCCTTTATTTGACACATACATAGTGAGTAATGTGACTCTATAGACGTGTACCTTACAAAGGTATGTGTATGCATACACACACACACAAGCTTTGGTTTGTAGGAGACTTAAACACAGTTGTATAATAGTTTCAATGTTACACGTTTTCATTACAAATCTTTAACACACTTGGACCATTCTCCACGCCATGTTGCCATCCCTGATGATACACACCCAAAGCTACTAGCACTAAATAAAATCAACAATTCGACAAATATCAGAAATATATGAGAGAACAAATACTGGTAAATATGTACTGTTGATCTCTTCGTTTTTCTAGCAGAAACCAAAATCAGTACATAAGATGATCTTGAAAGACTTGAGTATCGTTCATATATGTTCTTTTAACGACTATTTTTATTGCAAATGATAAATTGTCCGCACTCACCTTTATTCCTCATTAATGTGCATATTTGATCATCACAACATACAAATTTCTATTTTGCCACATCTACATTTGCATCTTACACTTTCTTCAGGGCAGGATTAAAGGTGATTTTCTTGTGAAACTATAGTGAAACGTACCTCATGGTGATACATCGAAGATTAGTAACTCAGTATGTTTAACAACGTAATGGTGTTCTAAGTATTCTAACTATCACCACACACTGTGTCTATCAATCAAGACTGAGAGGATAATATAATATATTGTATTTCACAATGGTATAATACCAACAGATTTGAACGTAAGTATTTTAACTACTTTTAAACTAATCAGAACTGCAACCTCTCCATGTATTTTAGAAGACATTTTGTCAGTCCCACAGCTGTTACTTTTATGTTGCCTACAAAACGTCGGTAAAGGTAATAAGACGTAAGGGCAAGAAAGCTTCAGATTTCTGTCTTGTTCTTAATCTTGGCCAGCATACTAGTGCTTTTATTTTAGCAATCGAAGTAGTAGCTCATGTGCTACAGAAACTGAAAGGGGTGATATTAATACATTAATTAATTAAAGTAGTAGCTCATGTGCTACAGAAGCTGAAAGTGGTGGTATTAATACATTAATTAATTAAAGTAGTAGCTCATGTGCTACAGAAGCTGAAAGTGGTGGTATTAATACATTAATTAATTAAAGTAGTAGCTCATGTGCTACAGAAGCTGAAAGTGGTGGTATTAATACATTAATTAATTAAAGTAGTAGC
>NW_013665624.1:1726804-1729630 GCF_000517525.1 Limulus polyphemus
AAGCTGAAATGGTGATATTAATACATTGATTAATTAAAGTAGTAGCTCATGTGCTACAGAAGCTGAAAGGGGTGATATTAATACATTGATTAATTAAAGTAGTAGCTCATGTGCTACAGAAGCTGAAAGGGGTGATATTAATTTCTAAAAGCCTTCTTGAATGTTTTTTCGTCTTAGTTCATCTACCTAATAGGCGGAGGTGAGACCTAGTGAATCAAACTAACGGGTTCTTGCAAAAATGTCGAACAATTCATCAGTGAACATTACCACATTTATCTACTGAAAGTTAACTTGGAATCTTGGTCCACTTACTTTATTTCTTATTATCATAAATGGTCAAACATTCTATGAGCATTGAATGATTCCACCCTTCATTGTACAATCTCAATATTCAGCATTATTTGTAATGCTCCAAGGAACCCTACATGACAGTTGTTCTTCAGAATTCATGTCTCCAATACTTATATAATGTTGAGTAGTCTTTGCTCTTACTAGCCAGCGAGTTAGTGTATTAAAAAAAATATCAATGTATTCTCTCATTAACTTTTTTCAGTTTACTTTTCTGGTATAAACAATCTTCAACCTATAATCTCTGGTACGCTTACAACTATGTAATTGTCTTACAGCATGGTATGACTGAAGCAACGCTACCTACACTTTCAGTGTTGGCCATTTTTATTCCATACATCATACAAACAAAGTTCCAAGCCACTGTCTTTGTTCCTTGTTCGGTTTAATTACAAACTGTAACTGAAACATACTGGTCTTCAAGAGATAACTCTCTAAGCATACACGATTTCTTTTTGCAAGAAAATGTTTTAAGCGTTGCTTCAACTAGAACATTAGCTTCCATGAAAAAAACAAAACACTGTGTAAAGTTCAAATAAAAACAAACTCTGTCAATGAATATTTCGCTGTTGTTATACACAAAGTTACGCAAAGGGCTATCTGCCTACGCCAACTGATGGTATCGAAATCAATTTTTAGCGTTATAAGCCCTCGGATATACCACTGAGCTACTGAGTGGCATTAATCAAGGAAAACAAACAGAGGAATGGCTAAGTGGCTAATTGTATTGTTTTAAAACTGAAATATGCAAGAGAAACACATGTACTTGAAGAAAAGCTGTAACTAATGAAGAATGAATAAACAAAATAACCTTTACCGAAAATATATGAAATAACACATGATCAATAGAAGTTGGAAATGGGTAATGAAGAAAACTTGATTATAAATGCCCAACGTTTCGACAATATTATGTCATCATAAAGTTACTCGTCATCAAATATGATCAATAGATATTAGCAGAAACAACGAAAAGTGATGAAAATTCTTTGCAGAGCACTTTTGCTCTTGAATAAGAAAAAGTAAATTAGTTTGAAAATGCCAAAATTACATTTACAGTTTACTTTCATTAGAAAATAGAAGAAAAACTCTTCAATGACAGGTGTAAAACAGTCTCACATATACAAGGTGATGTAGAACACAATACAACTATTTCATAAAATAATAGATATCTTCCACGACCAGACTCTACTACAGAAAGTAACACCTTGGACTAAATTGAGCACATAACCTCGAATGGATTTCGTATGTTCCAAATTAGAACTTGAAAAATTAAACATGTTGTGTATCTAAAACATAAACTACAGAAAAGTGAAATGTGTGGTATTTCCATAATACACTACCCCCCTAATGCTCTTTTGCGAAAATATTGAATTATTCCAAAGAATGTTGGTTACAGTTTCTGTAGAAAGACTGGGATCAGGGTTCACAAATAAATCATCCAGTGTACCCTTCAATCTTCTATCTACAATAGCCACATTTTGTGATGTTATCCAGGTACAAATGTTTTCAACTTCATTTGAGAATACATAATGAATAATGACTGCATCAACTTTTTTCAAATTAAAAAGACATGAACCTACAACTAACTCAATGGAAACATCCATCATTGATTTCAAGTGGTTGCTGCTAATTAATTCTGAAAATTTGCCTATAGAATGCATACTTTGTATTTCTGTCTATCTGTATTTGTGAACTATCTGAAATTAGGATAAAACATTTTTGTTTGATTTGGTTTTTCTTTATCAAGGGTTCTCATTTAAGAAGATGAGTGTAGAGTGTAACTCATATAGAAATACAAAATGCTTTGGAACAAAATCATTCAAAAATTTTTACAAATTTATACCCTTGTATGAATTCAGTTTATCAAACTTCTACACCTTATCAAAATGCCTCAAAAATAAAAAGTTTCATTTTTCTTATCTCTTATAATATTTCTTGCATTTAAAGAACAGTGTTCCATTATCTTCCAAACAAAAATCTATAAAAAATAGACTTTATTTACTAAGTTTATCAAATGTTTAATAGTAAAAAATGAGAAGACTAAACATATAGTTTAAACATTTAACTATTATTTCTACTTTGTGTGTGCCTGTTATATACATATGAGGAGTACAGCATTGTTGTATCTTCTTATATTATATCTAAACCGAGCATGTAACTTACACTATCTTAAATTGATGTGAGTTACTTGCCCATATTGCTATAATACTGTGCATACAATGTAGTCATGTTAAGCCTACTTACAGTATTTTGATATCGTCAGTAAAGTGTTTTTATTGGCTCCTACTTGTGCAAGCATGTGACAGCTACTGGCTACAAGTTAATACTCACAGTAGACTTAACACTGTACTTCCCTTCCAACATGAAAAGTTTCAAATCTACAAACTTTAAACCTACTTGTATATATATATATATGAAGAATAATAAGTCAACTGGATTTAACACAGTTGATTATCTGTCTGGATTAATGCACGTTCC
>NW_013665624.1:1730630-1743497 GCF_000517525.1 Limulus polyphemus
AAAAGTTTCAATCTACAAACTTTAAACCTACTTGTATATATATATATATGAAGAATAATAAGTCAACTGGATTTAACACAGTTGATTATCTGTCTGGATTAATGCACGTTCCTACCTGCTTCATAAAGTCCCCATGCACCTTATTGAGTCACAATGCTAGCATTAACACATTATCGATAATGGAAATGAATTTATAAAATAATAATTTTTTGTTCATGTTAAGTAATGGATTTTACAAATTAATGGGTTTTGTTCGAATATTATATTACCATTCACCGTGTAAAATATATCTTGTGAATTACCAGTACTAACGGTCCATGAAAATGAAAGACACTTAATAATCTAGATTTTCTGATAGAGCATACCCAGTTTACAAATTAGAATGAATTACCAACTTTAACACATAAAATGCCCTATCGCATTTTTCTAGATCTCTTTTCTCATTTCTATACAATAAAAAATTATATTTATAAGGCTGTTTATAAATCTAAAAATAATCCTGGCTATTTTAAATATTATAACCTAAAACGTATAATAGCTTTTTTGTATGTTTTTTTATATTTTGAAACACGCACGATCTGAATATAGAAGAATGGTTAATGAGGTAGGTGACAAAAGCTGGCCAGATCACCCTTGTGTATCTTGTGAATGGATTTCAAACAGGTTAAAATAATAAAATGCACCGACAAGTTGATAACGCTTTTCTAAATCAAATATATCTGCTGTTCTCTCAGGTAAGTTAGTATCCAACGCTATTTTCGTTGCTTTCCTTTCTTGTGAAAAGAACCAAATGTCACTATCATCTAGTCAAACCCTTTGAACTTGCTTTTATGCTACTCTTCTTTTTTTCATAATGTTAATTTGACAATGATTACAGTGTAATGCCTAAGAATGTAATCATAAGCCCTAGAATCGTAATCTGTTGGGGTTTTTTGTTGTTGTTAACAGATATCAAATGTTATAATATTAAAAATGTGTAATGACTAAGAACTGTTTCTTATACCTTAATATATTCATGTGACTGTTATCTGTTCAGTAGTTTTCTTTATCTTTAGTAGAAATCAGAATCAATGATTGGCTGCCAATATTCTAGTACGCAATAATTTGTTGGCACCACAAAAAACATCAAAATCACACAGTTATATCTAAATCATTTTGTTTTGAATTCATTTCTTTCTTTTACACTTAGTATAAATATACAATAGATATAATTGTGTATAATTTATTAGTTTTAAACACGCCCACGTACGCGTATACACACTATGTATATAGTTAAGAATGAGATACAAATGTTGTTACCAAAACTTTACTAATCAAAGAAACGTGATTTTTTTTTCAGATAACTTTCACATTTTCTACAGAATACTCCACTTGTCCAGATAAGAGTATTTGTCAGACACTGTGTATCTCTGTAAAACAGTTTTCTTTGGAAGCTGCAACATATGTTTTTCCAAGGCCTGACAGCAAGTTGATTAGTGAAGTAATCAGCATAATGCCAAGCTATTCAGAAAAAGGTGCCATGTTCTGGGGAAAAGAATTTCAAATTAGTATAGCCTTTCCAATACTTACTTATGATGAAAATGCTAAGGTATGTTTTTCGTTACAGTTTATCGACAGTGTATGTTTCACAATAAATATTTCAAGCTAGACATTTACTTATTATGTGTAATTTTCAATAATTTTCGTATTTTTCAAAAATCGTGATCCTAAAGCTTATTATTTTGCTGTTTGTTTGTTTGAAGTTAAGCACAAAGCTACACAATGGGCTGTCTGTGCTCTGCCCACCACAGGTATCGAAACCCGGTCTCTAGCGTTGTATGTAAGTCCGCAGACATACCGCTGTGCCACTGGTTGTCAGGTCTAAAGGGAAGTATAAAATTTAAACACAAGCACTACCGACAACTTCTGTCTAACCTAAAATTTCAACACCTGGATATCCGAAAGTCAGTTTCTTTTATTGTTGTTTTATTTTGTCTATCTTATGTATGCAATTTATAAGAATAACCAACGATTAATAATCAAACAAGAGCAAATCCAAAATAAAAATCTTCTAAACTACGACTTTATTCATCTTCCTCTCCAGGTTTTAATCCTAAAAATGTAATCTTTAAACTTTCAAACTCAACAATGCTAATTATATTTATAATTTTGAAAAGTTTACAGAACCTTTCCATTGTTTACTAACCCGAACAATAATACACCGTATGATATTTAATTAATAAATTAAAAACATCTCTTTTTCCCTCCTACAGATATAACTCCTAACTCTTATCTCTCCATTAAATAATGGTGAACTACTTTCTTTTAAAACTCTATCCATGCACAAAGATATTATTGTCAGTAAACCAGGCAGAGGTAATGGTATTGTAGAATATAAAGTAGTGGCGAAAAACTCGCCAAATTTTTATTTTAAATTCTATTTTTAACCACCACTTCATATTCCATATTATATTTTGTTATTTCCTCGCCTCCGCAGTTATTTATTGAATCAAATGTATTGGTATTGTCATTATATAAATAGCCAACTGTATGAATAAAATGAACCACTAACTCAGTAACCCTTATAAATTAAAAATCTGGAGACTGACTTACTATATCTAGCTTTTAAGGGAGAGAGAAGATAAGAATATACGATTTTTCCAAGACTCTTAATGACCAAAATATTATCCCTGACATGACTTTCCATCAAATTGTTCATTGTGACTCTAAACCCGGTATTCTTTATGGCCTACTCAAAGTGCACAAAACTGGATACACTTTTCATCCTATTCTCTCATCTGTAGGTCCTACAGTTACAATCTCTGTAAATTTGTTGTTCCTATTCCTAAGCCCGTTACTTTGAATGAATTTACTAACACTGATTCTTTTACCATTGCTTCTGAATTCTTTATAATTCCCTCTGCCCATACTCGCAGTAGACAGATAAACTATTGTGTAGCTTTGTTCTTTACAATGACCAAACCAAACTTATCCATGTACATTGTTTTTAATAAGAATAACTTACACGCTGAATATGTTTGGTTAATTTTCCGTTTCAGTTGTGTATGAGCAAGCTTTAAAATAATTTGAATGGACAACTGTTTAACATGTTTGTTTTGATCTTGAACAAACTACTCGAGGGCTATCTGCACTAACTGCCCCTAATTTTGAAGTGATAAACTATAGATAAAACAGCTAGTCAACACTGCCCACCACCAGTTTTTTGATTACTCTTTCCCAATGAATAATGAGAGTGACTGTCATTTTTTTGTGTCGTATGGTGTTTCTCACACCTCCAAATTCTGTTGGAGGTGAGTATCTGGGAGTAGGACTGGCGTCCTAGTTCGGACACCGGATGAGCACGTTTCGGTGTGACGGAGATTCGAACCCGCGATCCGCAGATTGCGAGTCGAGTGCCCTAACCACCTGGCCATGCCGGGCCACAGTGACTGTCATATTATAATGCCGCCACATTTGAAAGAGCGAACATGATCGATGATGGGATGCGAACCTACGCATTGTAAATGCAGTGTCCTAACTATCAGGCCTTGCTACGTCACATTCATCTAAATCATGTTTAGATACATTGGATCTCATTTTTGATCTTAAAGTTGCATATTCGTTCACACGAGTAAATTTTGTTTAGTGATCCCAATATAGTCTTAATGTCAGCTGGGACAAGCAAATTTACAATTTTATAACTTTAATGCAAGAATATTGTACTTAAATCTGAAAAAAAAAGTTCTAGGCGTCAATTATGTTCAAAAGCGCATCTAAGATGTATTTAAAGAAATATCCTAAGAAGTACGTTTCCTAAATGATTTTTAGTAATCAAGTAATATTTACCCATCTATGGCAAGACAATAACAGCAAGATATTTTGGTACTACGTATACTGAAGGTATATTCGATTTCATAGTAACGAAATATTCCGTCAATAACATAAATATAAAAACATTTTTTGCATAACAATTATTTGATGTTACTAAATGCTTTATGCAAGGCTTCATAAGTGCTAGATATGTTACGTGCACAATAAAATAGTCTTAATCAAATGTTAAACTTTCTTTTCTGAACACATTAATTTATAACGATAATGGCCATTTCTACTGTGAAATATACATAAAAACTTTTACTAACTTGTATTCTAATTTTGCAGTTTTTGTATCGTATGATTTTAAAGAAAACTTTATAGTCCTAATCTAATGGATGAATAACTTTACTTGGGCTAATATATCTTGTATTAGCATCATGACATCTATACCATATAAATAAATGATTTACGAAAGTTTTTAATATACTTTATCATGTTTTGCCAAAATAATATTTTATTTATTCTACTACACGTTTTTTACAAACGCTAAATGTACAGAAAATGGAGTATCATGATAAATACTCATAGCTTTCTTTTTGTTACAGTTTGAGGCACAACTATCTATGGCACATTTACTATATTTCTTCTGTTTTTTACTTTTCTCCATAATACACCTGAATTTAGTATTCAGTCAGTTCTTTCTCCATGTAATACTCTATACCTTAATGAGCTTAGTGGTACATTTTCATTTTGTTGGTTAATAACGTTATCTAAGTTTCAAACTCCTTCATAGTCATTTTCATTATTTTGATTCACTTACATATTTTGTTAATATATTGTTTTGAAGTTACCACAAGGTGTCTTTCTCTAATTCTACTTAACGCATTTACATTGCAACGTTTTCGATAGTCTGTGCCCCCCAGTGGCACAGCGGTATGTCTTCGGACTTATAACGCTAGAAACCGGGTTTCGATACCCGTGGTGGGCAGAGAACAGATAGCCCATTACGTAGCTTTGTGCTTAACTTCAAACAAACAAACGATAGTCTGTATATTATGTTAAAATTATAGTCCTGTAACGGTAGTGAACCATCTTGCTAATCTTGAAGAAGGATCATTTCGTGTCATTGACCACTGCAAGGGTGCATGGTGTGTAATTATGGTGAGCGTTATACCATATTCATAAAATTAAATGTCTTAAAACTGTGTACTACTGCTAAACATCTGTCATCTAAACATCTTGGGCTTTACTCAGCTGTCTACTTTGACATGCTATATAGTTTCCTTTCCCATATTTATCTAACTCTTATAAAAATCTACTGTTGCATAATCAGAAATGTCTGTACTTAATATAATCTCTTTCACTAAAACCTGAGTAAATCACAAAATTGGTGCTTTTAGTTATGAATTCTTAAATGCCTCTTGCCTCCTGTTTTATCCAATGAAAAATGACATCATTTTAAAGGTTTTGTAAGTACTGCAAAATATAAAATAAACCTTCAATTAAATCGTACGAAACCTAAGAAAACCCTAAAGTATTTTACTTTTTTGGCACTGCATAATTTTTATATACTTCTAACTTGTTTGGGCCTGGTTTTATGCCATCTGCAGCCACTACAGGATTAAATTATATATATTTCCTTTTTACAAAATATGGAACTTAAAGAGTCTCAACTTCCAGTTTGCCCTGAGTTATCTATGAGACACATGTCTTACCAAGTAGGTGTTATTCAAAACGTGTTGAAAAGACTATTACCTCATTTAAATAACAAAAGCATTCAAAGTCTTGTAAACCTGGTAATACTACATCCAATAGCCTCTGTAATGTTGAAGGAACACTACATAAACCAAAAAGTATTCTATTAAACTGATATTTCCCTGAAGGTAATATAAAGGTATTTTTCTCTTTGACTTTTTCTTATATATCGACTTGTAAATAACCACTCTGCAAATCCATGGAAGAAAGGTAGTTACTCTAAACTAGCATATGTAATTTGTTTTGCCATGGGCTTTAGTAACTTTTTAACATGTTAACCCTTTGCATTTTCTTAAATGTATATTTTGTTGACATCTACATTCATAAGCTATGTTACCCTGTAACCCAAAGTTAGAACAAAGTACTTGTATATTTTGTTCTTTTCACTCTCTTTTCAAGCAATTCATTGTAATGTGTTTCTGAAAACTGTATTTCAAGCAACAGTTAACGTTTCCTGTTTCTTCTGTTACAATGCACTACCCTTTTTTTTATTATTCTTGGCCACTTTTGTAGAAAAAAAAATTTAACCACTAAATTTATCGGTAAATGTCAAAGTTTGAATATATATATATATACTTTTCTGTAAGTGGTAATTTCGTATCTAATTTTATTAAATCTATTAATGTCACTTGTGGAGGAATATTACCCGATTTACATTTAACCTCATTGGGTTACTATTTAAGCCTCTTTCATAATTTGTCTTCAATGTGTCTCGTATCAGCAGTTCGTTTGGGTGTACATAAACTCATATTAAGCTATTACATAATTCTTGTACCTTATATCCGAATACGGGACAAACTCACCTCTTTGTTGAGTTAACATGCTTTTGTGTTTCATAATCTTACTATGCATTTCCCATCTTCTGTATCATGTTAATAAAACATTCTTTGGTAACTTAAAGTCGTGAGTTAGCCTAACCTCGTCATAGGCCCTATTAAACCTGTTTCCTTAATATCTCACAGGAATCAAGGTGTGAAATCGGGCACATATTTTAGTAGCTGTCTCAAATTTGTTTGACTGAAAAAAGATCATTTTTGAAGCATATGATAAGGAATGAAAGAGCTTGAGTCCACCCACTCACTCTCCTGTGCACGCCCTGCACTTATACTGGAACACTAAGAATCTTCTACTTGCCTGTTTAGGATATACACGAAAACAAAATATCATTAAAACTAAAAATACTAACACTCAATAATAGCATCATTGAAAAAAAAACAAGCAAATTTGAAATCCATAATACGATACACACGTATGTATACAATTCTACAAAATAATTCTATTTGCAAATCTTATTGTTTTGTAATATATTTCGCCCCCACCCCACCAGTGGCTCAGAGGTAAAAATGACTGTTCGACACTCGTAGTGGGCAAAGCACAGATAGCCCATTGTGTAACTTCGCGTTTAACAACAAACAAACATTGTAACCCATTTCATCGATCTCTTGGAGTATTTTTGAAAAATGTTATTTTTATATATGCACACACTAATAACTGTTAACATATCTCTTCCTTTTTAGTGTTCCAGATGGAATGGTAAAATATGGGAAGATAATTACTGTCAAATTCTGGAAATAAGATCAAATTCTCTTGCTTGTATGACGTTTTTCCCGGGATTCTACGGGTAAGTGTTTTTGTTAAATAATTGGCAAAATATAATTTTTAGTGATTCTTGTATATACCCGAGTTCCATAAAGCTGTTTTGTTATCTTTTATTATATGTGTGGAATCGATTTTATTTTGTTTGTCAATCAATATAGGCCTAGTGTTATTTTCAAAACTATTTTATCTCTTTCCATTATTGACGTTTGTCCTTTTGCTACCCTTGTTACTCTTTCTATTCTGTATCTGTGTGTTTCACATCACATCTACTTAGTGGAGCATTTAAAACATTTCATTCGTATTCATAAAAATCTGAAAAAAGGAATGTGGATTCTCTCTATTTACAAAAAATAGCTTAAATTATTTTCCTTTTGGGTGTGTTAGGTTATAATTCATAATACTGTATTTTCTACGTCTATGTTATACTATCAAATACATTAATTGTAAATAGGCAATCAAATCAGCATTATAAAACAATAATGAAATTATTACAAATCTAAAACGTTCAAAGTGAGACAAAAATATGTATATTTTTTCCATTACCAGTCTGTTAACTCATATATATATCTATATATATAAATCAGAGGTAATAAAGGCTACGTGGATAATAACAAACTCATGCAAATTAAAATTCACATAATGGATAAATATAAAGTACGCTATGTGAAAATCGAACTATAACTAGTTGATGATTAAAGTAATATATATTTTTTCATTATATCAAAACTTTCTAGTGAATAAACATTTATGACAAATTAATAAAAAGTAATAATTTACAACTTAAAAAATTAACTATTATGTTTTAATAAATATAGTTAAAATTCAGTAAAGTGACTACGATGCGTACAAAATTCTTGTAATTAAGGTCAAAATAAGATATCCAGCTTATTAACGTAATCAAAATGCATTTCACGTAATTTTTCATTACAGTTGCTAGAACATAGTAACTTATAACTTTATCGTCAGATTATGTAATTATTATTGTGCTCTCTTGTGGATGATTCTATAACTGATCTGGATTTCTCTTCATTTCTCTAAGCATCTGATGACATAGATGACATACCTTAAATCTGTCTGTCTTCGTCATAATGTATTTTTATGGCAGGAAGTTCCTATTCGTAACCTTAACCTCGAGGTGCACTTTGAATGGTAATTTTCGTTTGATGTGGTTACGAACTCATTGTTATCCTGTACTCTCTACTGTGTGAATTTTACTGGTACCACAGAGAACATTGACGACTCTTTTATTCAAAATGTTGTGTCATTTTGTTGTACATCGTTTAACAGTCTTGAAGTATGTACAGTTGATCTGTTTGGAAATGTTTTTTGTATACTAGCCATTTCTTACTCGTATTGGCGTTGCACGTTTAAATATTCCGGAATTCATCTATGTAGAAAATTAAGTTCTTAGTAGAGCCACAACAACATGCCAGTGTATGAATTTTTAATTGAGTCCTCAAGTGGGTCAGTGCTAAATTTACGGACTTGCAATGCTAAAATTCAACGTTCGATTCCTCGTGGAGGACAAAGCGCAAATAGCCCATTGTGTCTTTATGAGATAAAACAAACAAGCAACACTTTTAATTACGTAGTTATGTTGTACAAAAATGCAATTTAATCATTTTTTTCTAATGATATGTTTCTGAGTTTGTATCAAACACCTTAGGTGAGTAAACTGTTATAGAATTGTACCTTTCTATTCTGCCTCATTGTATGTTGTGTTTTTAAAAAAAAAGTTGAAACTAATGTTAACTCAGAGTTTGTTGTAACCAAAGCAATCGAAACAAAAAATAAGATACTGGTGAAATTAGACAATATTTATGTAGAATATAAAAAAATATCATCCTTTGTCCTCAATGACTGCAAAAATTATTTTTCCTTTTGGATGTGTTAGGTTATAATTCATAATACTGTATTTTCCACGTCTCTATGTATTTTCTTAAGATGAGACATATCTATCAATCTAAATTAACTTTATTTTTTTATGGTTAATTATTTATTGATTTACCACTTTACTTCTCTACTTTTGGTGCGTTTTTTTTTCCTACTTAGAATCTTCACTTCTCAGAAAAGCAATGGAAATACAGAGTTTGCAAAAGTTGATAGAAACACATTCACCCTGTATAATGGTACGTAGTTTTTCTGTCACGTAAATTTAAATAATGTATTTCTCTCTTATGTATTAATCAAGTGACAAGTCTTCTAATGTTTCAGTTGTTTTAGTTAAGCAGATAGTATATTCTATTTCCGTAGAGGTCTTATGTAGACACTTGTCTAGTTGATTAGATGGCTTAGCCAAGTTGACATTTTCTTCTAATTGTTTAAGTGCGTTGGCTACTATACTAATGGCTAAGGTGACTTAACTGACTAACACTTTCTTTTAGTTGCTATATCTAGGTAGACGCATTGTATTAGTGGTTCAGATGTGTTATCTCTATAGAAACTTTCTAGTAGTGAATAACTAAGTTTAGGTAGACATACTTTTCTAATGGTTTAGATCTATTAGCTCTTTAGACATATAATTAATACAGGTGTTATGAATATTAACAATCTTATAAGTACAAAAATAAGTAAGAAAATAACACAAATTTACAAAAATGTAGAGTTAATTACCCGTCTTAATTTCTACGTACCACATGCGTCATTTTCAAAGTAGTGTTTTCACCGTCTGATTTCTTCATGCTTGTTCCATTGAAGAATGTTTTCCGTAATGGATTCAGTTGAAATCTCATATCATTGTATATGAGTCTGTCTGCATTCTTATGTAGTTCAATATCTTCTCTGATATTTAGTTGGTGAAAATAATTTGGTTCTGCGAAGAGTTTTCTTTCTGTGAATTTGATTTTGTAATATTTTTTGGTATACATGAGCGACGACAACAGATTTTTCCACTTCCAAACGGCAATAATTCTGTTTCCGGATAATAGGATAAACATATATGTGAGTTTGGTATACACGAGCGACGACAACAGATTTTTCCTCTTCCAAACAGCAACAATTTTATTTCCGGATAATAAGGTAAACATATAGGTGAGTTTGGCATACACGAGCGACGACAACAGATTTTTCCACTTCCAAACGGCAACAATTTTATTTCCGGATAATAAGGTAAACATATAGGTGAGTTTGGCATACACGAGCGACGACAACAGATTTTTTCACTTCCAAACGGCAACATTTCTGTTTCCGGATAATAAGGTAAACATATAGGTGAGTTTGAATTTATTTTCTCTATATTATTTCCTTGTCTTTGTTTATAAGTCTTTTTTAATTTTGTAGAACAATATAATCAACAGTTTATTCTACAAAATTAAATAAGAGTTTTATAAAGAAAGCTAACAAAATAGTATAGAAAAAACGAATTCAAACCCACCTATATGCTTACCTAATTATCCAGAAATCTCAAATAAGATAGGTATATTATTGAACAACAACCAAATCAAACTAATTTCCAAGCTAATTGGAAACTAAATAAATGGAAAGACCCCCATTAACTGCATCTTAAAACAAGGAATATATTCGATCCAATTCTCGTGTAACAAAGTATACATAGGTCAGACTAAACGGTCTTTGAGCATAAGAATAAAAGAGCATGAAGATCAATGTCAATCGTTTATCGTTCCTTGTGAAAGTGTCCCTAACAACAAACTTCTAGAAACACCCTCATCAAAATTATTCGTCAATGTTAAAATACTATCCCACAAGCCCAGATCTCAGCTCTTCTAAATATAATGTGTAACCGTGTTTCTGCTTTAAATATTGTAAAATGTAGGCACACTAAATACCAACGTAATCTTGTACCACCTTTCACTCTTGTTTCTTTTATAAAAAGCATTATTTTTGAAATGGATGTCTTTTTACTTACTGATAGGCTGTATAACCCATATAGACACTCTTCTACGTAATGTTTGAATTAAGTTGTCACACTGTTTAAGTGGTTCAAATGTATTAGCACTATATTGATACTTTACGTATGATACATATTATCTTCGAGTGTTTCAGATGTTTTGTTTATCCGTCATTAAAGATCATGAGATAAAACTATAATTATCTGTTAGCATTATTTATCCTTGTCAAAAATAAAAAATCTATGCAGTATATCCATTATAAGAAATATATCTAATAAATATTCAAGTGAAATGTATGGAAGATATACAATGTAACTATTAGAATAATTAAGAAGTTTGATTAAATAATACAAGGAAAATATCTGACGAGATCTTTAGGAGAAATAATGAAAATATTTCTTTGTATCATATAACTTTAAATATAGTTTTCATAGCACATTACAAACAACTGGTTCTAGCGGGTAAAAATGAAATAGAATTAGTTAACATTCCGGCCAGACAAAAGTGTCTTAAAATAAATTAGAAGAAACATCGTCGAGAGAGATTATAGAACACGGTTATTAAAAAGAGATATAACTAGTTTTGGCACACAACATAATTTCAATAAAATTATTATATCACAAAGAAGAACATCAATGATCACATTTTGTTGGTTTTGAAATATCAATAGAGAGTAATCTGACCACTTTAAATTAAGGTGTCTAAACGGTTAAACAAAGGACGGAGACTTTCATGTAATGATTAATAATTTCTGATTAAAGTAAGCTAATTATATAGATCAGATCTAAGAAGCAACATATAAATCAATGAACCCAATTTTAATATAAAAAAAACAACTGAAAATAAGAACATAACATCATTGTAATGGTCTAAATGAACACGTCGTTACAATCAGAGCTCAATTTGCCCGAAATTCAAACAACCAACCAACCACATACATCAGCCTAATTGTTAAATTTCACTATGTATTGTTTGTTTGTTGTTAAGTGCAAAGCTACATCATTATAAGCTTTCAGAGTTACCGCTAACCAGTGGGGAGCTCCAGTCTGTATACATGAAAATAATTACAGCTATATAGCGTCTAACCAAAATTAGTGACAGCCGCGGATATCCTATAAAAAACAAACAAACAAACTCTTCACAACTGGCAGATTGTGGTGTTTATGAATAACCCTAAAGAGGATATCTATATACTAGTAAAACACTGAGATTGTTTGCGTGTGTGTGCTTGTCTGTAATTAAATACAGCAAAAAAGGGCGCACAATAGTGCCATATTTGTAATGAAATGAGAATAGAAAGAGAATAAAACAAGTTTCGTTAAAATCGGGCCACGGGTTACCGAGTCAGCCCCGTTTTTCGGGTCACTTTTATGAAAATTTCTAGATGAATTTAGGTACACTAGATGGCGACACATATCGGTTTATCTATCTATCTATTCGTTCTCCACCTGATGAATCACTTTAAAATATCTTCGATACAACAATATATGCACAACAGAAATTAAATGATGAGATGAAAATGTGTTATAACGGTATGTAGAAAGAACAACAATATTGACTCTTTGCATATAGTAGCTATGGAGACGAGGTAATAAAATAAAAAGCAAGTCGAGAACAAAAACAACATTTTATAAACGAAAACCTTTCGCCGAGCATTGGCTATTATATTATTTCCCTGTCAATGTTTCCATCTTCATTAAAAGGCGTAAGATAGAAAAAAAAAAGATCTTGAAGAATCTATCTATATACTACTAAAACTCTTAATTTGTTTATTTGCTTATTTTCTCAGTCAAAAAATCATTCACACTACCGTTCGCGCTTTTTACGAAACTTCTTCGTTCAAAACAATTTCCCTCTCAATGTTCTCATCTTC
>NW_013665624.1:1744365-1769173 GCF_000517525.1 Limulus polyphemus
AAGATTGAAATTAGCTTGAATTTTTCATAACCTCTGAATAGTGGGTAACCCAACGGGTCACGGGTTGTCTAGTATGTTACATGGTTAATAACGGTAAACTTAACAGTCTTGTTGGGCTACCAATGGTTTATATCCGTTTCAGTTTTCAGTTTTATACTTTAAACTTCACTTTAGTATCCTGGAAAAAAAATACAAAGATAATATGATACCATTTTTCATTCTAATTTTCTTTGTTCTTATTGCAATCTGAGTTATGAAAGCAATATAATTTATTTCATTGAGGAAATGTTTAGGACAGAGTTGCGATACAAATGGAATTTACAAAAACTTTCCCCCCAAACATCTATACTCTTATACGTTTTATTGGAATAAAAACAATACGTTAACTGTTATAGGTATATGCTGGTTGGCTTCATTCAAATGTGTTTCTCGTCAATATGTCTTTTTCTTTAAAAACTACACAAATGTAGATTTGTTGAAAGTGAAGATTTTCAAGCCAACATTGCCCTAAAACAAATAGCGTAAATAAGCAAGCGCAACTATAAAACATTCCTTACAAAGGCTTAAGTTTGTTTTTTGGTTGTTGTTGGTTTTTTTTGTATTTTAGAAACAGTGAAGTTATTTATTTTTTCCTTGAATATAAAATATTATTTTATAATGATATAAATATAATAATTTTATCATTAACTCATTTTTTTTATGTTTATTTAGTTTTGTTTTTATGTTTATGTAATTTCCAAATTATGTACTTCTTGTTTATATTTTTACATATCCAGGTACTAACCCAGTTGCTGTTCAGATAACTCTAATCAGTTTAAATGGGCAGTTGAGAAAGCAGCAAGGATTGATAAACCACATCCAGGTTCAGCTGGCAGCGATTCTCGGAGTACACACCACAAGAATTGGCAATGTTAGGCTTCTAGAAGGTGAGTTCATGACCTATGGGTATTTTTACAGAGAAGCTTATGTTTAGCGTAATCACTTGTTATAGTTGGATTCGTTTATTTTGAAATATCTTCTATTCTGGACCTTTAACTATTAATAAAATGTTCGTGTTATTAGCTTTTCAGTTCTATAGTTATATAAGTAAAGAATTAACAGCAAAAAGATGAATTGGTTATTTCGTGTTAAACAGGCATAATTATTAGAATATAGTAACATCTTAGGTATGAAGTTAATCAAATAATTGTGAATCGAGAGTTCATGCATAAATAAAAAAAGCTTTGCCTAACAAGCATTGTATACAATAACTACCTTTACGGTTGGAAATACATAAACATAAGCGATAGATAATCACACATCCAGGTATGTCTGCTATTATCACAATGCTTTCTGTTATTTCAAGTAACGGCTGTATGCGGGAAACGTTTTTTTTATTACGTTAAATAATAGACAGCCTCTCTGAAGTTTCAGTGAAAAAGTTGCCAACCATCTGGACACATAATTTTTCCTAGTCATTGTCTGATTTCACTTGTCGGAATATTAGAGAAATTTGGTTAGGAAAAGGACTGAAGTGATGTTTTAAGAAAGGCTGGGTAGAACTATTTTGTCTACTTAGTTGAATTCCATCGCGAGCTGTTGAAGATATTCTACTCAACCAGAGAGGGAACATTCGGTATATAAAAAAAAAAAACTCGGAAAGTTTTTGGTATCTGATTCTCATATATTTTCTTAAGTACAACAATGGTTGTTCAGGTACTCGGTAAGGTATTGAATCGTGAAAAGATATTGAAATGGAATCTTCTGGAACTGCTATAGTCATGATCACAAGAATGTGCCACAATAACGATCAAACTTCATCATAATTAGAGAGACACATATAAATTGGCCCATGTCTTAGAGGAAATTACTACAGTTAAAAATAAAGTATTTCTACTTTTTAAAAAACCGTTTACAATTTACCAGAAAAACCTTAAGGCTACAAACTTGAGTACATGCTTTAGTTTCTTTTAATAATAATTAATATTGACGCTTTTAAATTTACTACCGACAGAAAGATTCAATATTTATTTCATCACGCGTTTCCTGCTCTAACTGCACTACATACGCTTCAGAGATTAAAATATCAATTCAGTATCAAACATTATGTCATGATCAAATTTCCACCTTCTAAAATAGGTATACAAGTATGATATGTATACCAGACTATAAAATATTTTTTTAAATATTAGGAATTCATTCACTTATTGTTACTTTCATTAACAATGTTGATTATACTAGTTAGTAGATCAAATATCATTAGTTTTTATTTTTATTAAATGCCTATAATTATAATACTTTTACTATACTTATAATTTTTCCTTTTTTAACTTAGAACATGTATTTATAATTAACCTAAATTTCCTAAGCTGGTCGAACCTAATATGATGATATTGGGACTACAGCCGAACATATCGTTAATAGCCAGGCTATCCGAATGATGAAACAATGCATTCTAATTCTTATAAGTAGAAACGTAAGAAAATTATATTTATTTATCTATACTGGTGGTCAGATTGAATTTTAGTTTAGCTCTATATACATAGCTTTCTCTAATCTGAATATATTATTATTTCATATTAAACATAAATCAGATTCAGTGTGCTGTCTATTACAATATGTTTATATATCCACCAACAGAAATCACAATATATATATATATATATATATTTGTAGATCCAATGCAAATTCAATTTACTATCCTTCCTGCCTCCGGTTCCTCAAACTTGGAAACTTCAGCAGTCGAAGCTCTACGAACGCTGTCTAAGAGAGTTAACGCTGAGACGCTAAACCTAACAGATATTGCAGGTTACACACTACTGGCTTTGCCCCACAGCCTTGTTTTATTAGAACCTGATGATGAATATTTCAATAAAGGTAATTTAGCAAGACATATTTAAATAAAATTTGTTGTCCTTTGGTCTAGGTTTTTATCATTTACTTGGTTATGTATATATATATCTTAAACACTTAGTGAGTAAATAGGTTTTCCCATTTATTTTATTGTAAACTTTACATGTGGTAATTGAGTCTTACCTTTTGTTATGATAATGTAATTGAAACTGAAAGGAAAGGTGGATACATATTGTTTTTAGTGTAAGATGTACCTAGATTTTCTCTTTGTTATGCCGGATTAGTTTCTGATAAAAAATTCCCTCAAGAAGAAATAGTTTATAAATGAAAGCCATCCATTTTACGGAAAACATCTCAAAACTAATTTAATTTTAGTTCACAAATAATACAAATAAGACCAAAGAAATCAAAACAATTATTTATTTTCCAGTATGAAACTAATAATGTACATATCTCTTACTGAGAGTTTTTATTAAACAAACGTTACTTCAAGATATTAAAACAAATGATCATTTTTCAATAGTATGACACATTTAAAAGACTTTTGTAAATTATCAAGTTAACAATTATCTGTTTTAGGCACTGAATCTGCAGCAGAAAGCACGACTTCTTTTGGAAAGTTCAAAACGCTTATTGCGTTGCTTTGTGGATTGATTGGAGTCGTATTGGTGCTAACTGGGCTGATTATTTTAAAGAAAAGATGCAGAAAGTCAGCATCAGTAAGGTAACAAACAATGTTTACCTCTCATAGTGTAGAATATGTGGTCCTTTTGTAGAGCTATGCATGTATCTTTCTAAATTAGGGAAATGTTCAAAGCATGAAGGTATCCTTTCAAATTAGGAAGGGTTCATTGCTTTAATTTCTGTTCCTCTGAACAAACAAATATCTTGTGTAGCCTTTCAACAAACACAGTCCTCTGAACATGAGCACACAAAAAAGGGAGATCCATCTACTGCCAATTTGTTCAAGCACTTAGGAAATTACTTTGTCTGGTAGTTACATTTGTATAGAAATCGTTAGCAATCACAATCAAAATGATATAACAATTTTTAAGGCAAATGTTTTAACATTCTGGTTTGGAACAACAAATTAGATTCTTAATACAATATAGTTTACATGTTGTTAAACACAAAAGTGAACACTAATTCGAAACTATTCACATAAATCTTTAAAAACTAGGACAGTGCTGGATGTTTACAAATAGTTTTCATGAAGAAATATTTGATTAATTGTTTATAAATAAATACTTCGCCAGACTTTAAATAGCAATATTTTTAGGTCTAAAATATATTTTGTTTATTGTTGAAATGTTCTACAATTAAAAAATTCTAATTACGTTATAATAAAGTTTAAAAATTCCTCTTATATAGTGCTGAAGAAGTACAAGATTTTCATAAACATAATATAATATCTGTTTAGACAGACTCCTCACCCTTTCCTAAATAATACGTAGTGTGAGATAAAAACATAGTGGGATGATTAGTCATAAGTAGTTTTTTTTTTTAATTAACTATATCTTTAGACATAGTTTTATTCTGTTATTTTATTATTCAATAAATATATTGCCTGCTTTATATTAATAATATAATATGTCGTACTAAACTTATTTTCTGGAACCATTTATCATCATAACTCTTTCTTTATTGAACAGTGTTGCTCCCGCTACCTTTCCGTCATCAGTTAATGAGGGTAAGATTTTATCTCTATTAAGAGTACATTAAGTGATCATTATTGTCATGTATTTAGCATTTTCAGTTATTCTAAATACATAAAGTGATGCATTATGTTTATCATAATTAACTATTCTGTGCGAATTAAGGGACGCTTATCTATATATATATACATAAATAGCCTAAACAGATTTTTAATCACTCTTGTTGATTTGAACAATTTTTGTGCGACCTTGGCGCTACTGGCGACAGGGCTAGCAACTATATATCTGTGCATTGTTTCACGAAAACTTTTTAAGATCTTTTCTTAAGTTCTTTCATAAGTTATTACTTAAGATGAGACTTGAGAATTTCGTAAGATATTTTCTAGCTTGTTTCACAGAGCTATCTCAGGAATGCCTTGGCGAACTATCCTAAGTATACAATATATTTGGAATATATCGATGCTTTAAATGAAATAGAATGGTCATTTATGTTCCACAGAATTTGTACAATACGTCCTAATGTTGTATTAACACGTTCATTATTTTATGTCTTAAATTTAACGTATCCTTATTTTGGTTTATATTAACAATAATGTTTTTGTTAATTACGAAAAATCAATAATCCAAAACACTGTAATACATACCATACTTTTTCAAAGCGCGACATTTATTAATCGTGTGTACCACTGGCCACTTTTTCTTTCTTTTTTCATACAAAAATGTTTTTATTAACATTAATTTTAATATATCGGTCCAGTTTATGGTAAAGTAAAAACAATTATTATTTGAAGTTTTGAGAAACATATAAAAAAGAACTTATGAAGGTTCTTAAGATATGAAGCCTTTTGTGAAATGAAACACTTAGGAAAAACATATTACCTTGTCATCAAGTTCGATGTAAAAATCGGTTGGGGGTTGAGAGAAATGAGAAAGTGGCCTTAGGAATCAAATGAATAAAACCCTATAACCCAAGCGCTTTCGAAAAGTGGACCTTTCTTCTTCAGGGGCAATTAAGAAATTACAGTAAATAGTGGCTAAAAAAATATTTTAAGAGCTGCCACCTTTCTAAGTTCAGCCGATTTGAAATCTACAAGAACCCCTATGATTATGAGATGTTTTAATCCAATGTAAGAAAAACAGGTGTGTTTATCGTGGTTTGTAGAAAGATATATAACAAACAAGGCGATCAACGAGGAAAAGTAGATACTGGGAAATGTGAGAGCAGACGAAAAGAGAGAGAAGCGAAGGAAAATATGCTGCTAGTAAGAACCAAAACTAGTTCTAAACCTATTTTTGTTATGCGTTATGGATCTAGTGATATACAGAAAAATGTTATGTTTAAATTTGGTATAGGTCAGTTCCTGATAGAAATAAGTAAAAGCTTAAAAGTCGAGGAGAAAGTCGACCCGTAGTAAAGTGGGTCAGTCTACAATAAAGTGGTGTCCTAAGACAATCTAGAACATCCCTAACTTATTGCTAGTATTTCTTAATATGTCTTCGTAAAACTGGCTGTTGAATTTTGGTGATATTTCGACTATTCAACCATGAAATACCTTCATCGATAGCGGGAATAGGATAAAGCGTTTTTCCGAGGATAAATCACAATATGGCGATTTTTGTTAAATGACAGTTTGTTTGTTTGAATTTCACGCAAAACTACACAAGGGCTATCTGCTCTAGCCGTCCATAATTTAGCAGTGTAATACTAGAGGGAAGGCAGTTAGTCATCACCACCCACCGCCAACTCTTGGGCTACTCTTTTACCAACAAATAGTGGAATTGACTGTCACTTTATAACGTTCCAACGGCTGAAAAGGCGAGCATGTTTGGTGGGACGGGGATTTGAACCCGCAGATTGCGATTCGAGCTCCCTAGCTACCTGGCCATGCCGAGCCGTTAAATGACAGCGAACCGTAGAACACAGCAATTTGAAGAAAGGACCTTTCAGTGTTCTCTATGAAAACAGATAAACTTGCCTAGTATAGCGTTTATGTTAGCAATGGTCTCCGAAATCACATTCTATGATAACACTAACATCTGGAAAGTGAATGCCTTCGGCGTAAAGCAGAATTACGATAAATACGCATCTTAGTACCAAAAACAAAATTAAGCAACCATAACTCAAATAAATGAATTTTTTCAAACAAAAGATTTTCAAAAATCTGAAATCACACCAAATCCTTTTGACCACATAACTGTCAAGTTTCTCGAATCAGCTGCAGTGAACTTTGTGCCCTTGAGCTAATTAAAAAATTGTATGGAAATTTCACGTCCACGTATAGAGGACAATCTACGGTTTTCGAAGATGTGTAACATAAGATTGATGTTTTCATCGTTCACAAACATTTATTAAAACTGATATTGCGGCGCCTGACAACAGTGTGTAATTATAGCCATCATAGACCAACTATGACCAAAGATGAAGGAAGTGATTTTTAGACAAATAATCATTATCGTGTAAAGTAATATAACTAAAGCTTAGATCCACTATTACGGAACCACGAGCTTACATAGAAAGATGTTTCGACATTATCACATGGCATTTTCTGAAGAGGCATACAAAAAGTATTTCAGTTATACGTTTGGTTTGCACAAATGCAAACCAGTTAATAAGTTCTGGTGATGGAAGAAAAACCTCTTTTACCTAGATTTCTTACTAGCAAGAGTTTCTAAAATATTATTAACACACACCTGTTATTACAAATTAATGTAGGACTAAAAGAAAATGAAGAAAATTACCTGCAGTCAAAATGGTGATTCTTTACATTCCTATAACTTTCTTTTAGATAAATAGGTAATTTTTTATTTCTACGTAACACTGATGGCTACACGTGCTCTTTGGGATGTAGTTTCAAGGTTGATGGCTACTTAAGCTTCTAAAGGCAACCTTTTTTTATATCACATTTCTCAATATATTTTACTTTTCATAACCAATGGTAACTATATATATTATTCAATTATTTGAAACTAGTAATACTGAATATTTTAGAAATATTAAAAATTATTTAGTTATTATGCACAAAAAGTAGATATGAAAAACACAAAAAAGAACTGTCACTGATTGTGTCTTTTCCAGAAAAAAAGTATTAGAATTCGTGTTGAATACCCTACACATTCCCCTAGAATTGCTGTGATATTCATTTAGTATGCTGTGATGTTGAAGTCACCTATAATTGCTGTGATGTTCATTTAGTGTGCTGTGATGTTGAAGTCACCAATTATTCTCAGAAGATCAATGATTTGTTTCGTCGAACACTTCTTTAGTTGTATGACATTCAACTAAGACTATTCACCTTCCGTGAACCTCAATGATTTATTTTAACTAAAATTTCTGTGATGCTTACCTCATGTTCTGTAATGTTGAAGACTACTCATTGTTCTTCCCAAAGATTTATTGACTTGTTTCTTTAGTTGTGTCTACAACATTAACCTTGAGCTCTAAACCTCTATAGTTGAACTACGGATTTTCACAGAATATTAACAAATTATTCTTACCGAAACTGTTGTGATTTTAACTAATGTATTCTGATCGTTAAGACTGCCTTTAATTAGCCTGAGATAAATTATTGTTAATTTAACTGTTGTGATTTTGATCGTATATTTGCTGTGATAAGAGTGATTTACTGCATTGTTTTTGAAGGCTTTTGTTTTAACCCATCGTTTAATTAATAATAGCTCATTTTACATCACAGTTTATAAATTTTCCAGGCTTATCCTTTATATTTTTTATATCCTGAAATAGCTAATTTGCTTAATATATAAGCTGCATGCACTTACAAGAAATTGTGTTTACGCAAATAACAATAAATAGAATATTATAAACAGCCAAAAATAGTATAAAGGTTATTTGAAATACTTCAAGATTCCAGGTAGTTAAATCAATATTACTTGTCAGGTTTAATTTTTCTAACTCTAGTTTTCTTTATTGTCCAGAACATCTCTTATATTTTAAATTAATCTGAAATAGTTTAATTTGTAGCTTAATAATACAATAAATTTTTTCGGAATGAAGTGTTATCATGAGTCTATTTCATAGAGCAATTTGAGTGTAATTACATTTTACTCAGGTTTTAAATAAACGTAATTGAAATCTTTAAGGAGTTGTTCATTTTATTATAATGTTCGGTGTTAGTAACAACTTGGAAAAACCAATGTTTATAATATCTTTGCTCATTATTACATTTTAAGATGTTTGAAGTATTGACATCTTCTTATAGTTAATTTGACTGAAGTTGTGTGGGAAGTACGTAGAAGTAGGAACTGCTACTGCTCTTCAAACTACCATATCTTTAAGATTATGTTACTGAACATAAAAATAATGTTACCAACTAAAACTAAGTCAAAATATCCTGCAATAATAACTTTTATTTAAATCATATCAGCATGCAATAATAATGTTGATGTAAACTTTAACAAGCTGCAATAATAACACTTACTTAAGCCGTAACAGCATAACGTTACCATTCATTAAAGCGTTAGAACACTCCAAGGTTACTAAGAGTAAAGGCAGAATATAAAAAATACTGTGTTCTGAGACTTACGTCTGCCCATTTCAATCGGAAAAATAACTTTAATGGATGAGATTAATGTGAAGTGCCAAGACCTGAACTATAATTATCACAACTGAGTCTAAGTTAATTTTACTAATGTTATATTTGTGAAGTATAGAATTGTTAAACTGTTGAAAGAAGAAAAGTTTTATATTAGTCGAAGACAGCTATAAAACTGATATAGACCAAAATAGAAGAGAAAATTCCAATATCATGTAAACGTTTATTTTAAAAGTATGCAATGGCTCAAAATAGAGCTTTATCAATGATTTCAAGTGATGACTGTGTTTTCTGCGATTTTTGATAATCCATATAAATAAACGTCAATATGTGTGTGTTTACCTGTGTATCTGTTCCTTATATATTTCCACATTTCTTGATCAATCAGCACTAAACTTGACTCAGTGATACATGATGACACGAGGAAGGTCACGAGGGGGGGTTGGACCCCCATCTAATACAGAATATGCTGTTACTTATATATATATTGTTGTTGTTTTGTTTTTCCCGAAGGGTTAAAACTGGCTCTCAGCCCATCTCAGTTCTCTAGTATTCAGAAATAATCTAATATCACCGCACAGTGAATCATCCTCAGACATTTCTACGTCTTACTTACAATTAACATTGAGTAAATTATTAAAAACATTGCCAACATAGTTAAGTACAGCATAATAATACTATAAAGTAGCAGTGGTTATTTTTTCTTAAAATTCCTTACAACCATCACCATTTTTTTCAATAGTTTCAATTTAGTTTCGTGGTTTTTCAGCAAGTCCAAAGTGCTGGAATAACTTATAAATTAACCTCCTCGTGTTCTTCAGCAGATTCGAGGTGTTCTTTAAGCTTCTCCCCAGCAAAATTCTGGAAAATATTCTGGATAATTTTATAAAGAATGTTCCCCCTCCTAAAAAAAAAGATTCAAGGGAAAGATATCTAGGGAGAGGAAAAGTACTGGTGGATGATATGAAATATAGGGGATAGTGTGATGAAATTAGGAGAAGAGTGAAGGATAGAGGGTTTGAGGAGAAGATTCAATAAGCCAAGTCAATACTAACTCATGAAAAATAAATAAAATAAAAAGTGACGAATAAAATGAATATATATGTAAAAACAACAACATTCGATCAAATTTATTTAGTAACAAAGTTAATAAATAAACTAGCATTTATCATTCAGATGGCTACTTTAAAAGCATTTTGTAAGTATCTGCGTAAAAATGTCATTTATTGATATAATTATAATGATATGCAATGAAGTAATCTCAGTTTTCCTGATTTTCTTCAGAGTAGTTTGTAGAAATCGCAAAACAGGAGGATGCATCAGATACTATATTATAGAGAAGTGTCTGACCATCAGATACTATATTACAGAGCAGTGTCTGAATTTTCTTTGCCTGTGATTGAGTATTTACCAAGAAAAGGGAAGAGACTGAATCTAAAATGTAAACAATCACAAACTTTATTTACAAGGTAAACATTTGATCAAGTGTTTAGGTTCACCAAACAGAGAAAGAGAGGGTTTGATTAACTTCAATTCATAGCATTGTTCATGCTACAAGATCTCCTCAAATAGGAAACACAAGCGATGATCTTAGTAGCTCATGCAATCCAATGAATAAACAAGACAAGAGAACTTAGTAGTTATTATTGACCGATGAGGATAAACTCTGAAACACAATGAAAACTTTATTTAGATATTTAACAGTTAAGTTGGTAGAAAATGCATAATATCCCCACGTATCACAGCAATACATTTTCTACACTTGATAATAATTGCAGTTAAGCCTACTAATCAATTCTGGCTAACAATGTTCTTATTGTTATGCTAACAAAACTAAATTAGTATTGTGTTAAAGTCAAAAATAAAAAACTATGTTTGGTGCTCCAAATATACAATAGCACAATGTGCCCGATAAAAATTAGGCCAGTTTTATTGATGTATGCTAAAGTGTCGTTACATAAAATAATTTAGAGTAATTATAATAGTTGGCTTACTTGTTCTTAACAACTTCAAAGCAGTGTCAACTTTTTATATTTATGAAACTATAATTTCATTTTATCTTTATAGTGGTTTTTACCAATGATATCATAATTTCGATCATATAACTTTTAAAAGGATTATTATACTGTTAACTCTTTAGGCTAATATCAAAATTATATTCTTTCAGACTTAGTGCAATAATATATAATTAAATATTTAAGCTTATGATAACACATTAGAAAGTTGAACCCTATACTAAGTTACAAAATCATGATTAGAGTAATGTTATTTTAACAGATTTGTATTAAAATTGTAAATATGTATGTCTTTTGTAAAGTTTTAAGTTTAAACTTTTATCTTAAAGTTAACGTTTTAATCTGGTCAGCGTAGTACAATGGTAGTGTCTCATGGTTTGGATTGAAAGGTCCAAGATTCGAGTCACGACATGCCTCTGAATTTATTCTGCATTTTCGTTTGTGGAGGCATTATAATAGTAAAAGCACTGACTGTAAGTGTTGTTAACTGGTTGCTCTTCTCTAATAAACATTTCCAGACACGGAATGGATATGCCTAAACTTAGGAGACTCTGAAATGGACGTTTGGACCATGGGTGGCGTAAGGCACCATTCAGATTGGCTTTAACACTTAGCTTAAATGCAGACACTAATAATAACATACTTTGAACCTTTTAATCCTACAATAAAATTATAACTTTAATGTATTATGTTTGTATCAACAAACATATATCAATGACTATATGAGTCTATAACTAAGTTTAGTAATAATATTTACTCTATCGATCAGGTGGAAGTACGACCATTTAATACGAAAACTAAGTTAATCCCTTCTACCAGTTAGTACAATCAAATGCTTAATAATAAGGAATACCTAACCATTGATTAAAATAAGTAATCGAATAAAAATAACATGTCAAAAGTATAAAGGATTTAATTACTCTAATAATTAACCAAGATATTAGGCGATTTTAATGCTACCTATGATGGACCACTATAGAAGTTCTATGACTCCAGTAAAAGAAAATGACAACGACTTTCACCTACAAAAAGTAAGGTAATTTTTGATATCAATATTTCAGCATACCTCTTCATAAGGAGTAAATTTGAAACGTCTTGTACTATGACATGTCACGTGTAACTTTGGAATCAAAGTTAAATTGTATGCAGATTATGCAGTCATGGCTGTAATGCTGCATATTGTGCAAGAATGTTGACAGTCAATGTACCCTAGTGGTGTGTCAGATTATAGCTCGAGGTTACAGCTTCTCCTAAGTTTTAAAATAATGACCAATCATGTAGGTAGTACTAGTTGCTCATGGTAAATACGATGTTTCCAGTTAGGCAAGAAACGTTAGATTTAAACATTCATATTATCATAGAGTAAACAATGTTGTTCCTGACTTAGAGTGAATTGGGTTACGGAATTACATTTCGAGGGAATAGCGAACCAGTCTCATTATTTCACGAACCCAGTGTACGACGACCATCCAGAGTCTACAAATCAACTACACACACTGTGTTTTGTCTTGTTAATAAATATTGTTTTATTTTTCTGCCACACATTGTATCCAGTCTGTCTATCTTTTTGCTTAAGTTCAGTCATTTTAATTAAATTTAATATTACTTCATAATATATCTTGCTGATCCAACTGTTATAAAGTGAACCTACCTTATACTCTTTGATAAAATAAGTTTAATCTGAAAATACCACAAACTGTCATATACATTTAATAAATCAACACACATATTTCTCAGACAGCATTTCAATGTACAAACAGTAGGGACATTTTAAAACTAAGTATGAAATATATGTAGATGGACAGAACAGTTGATATCCCCATAGAATGCTCTTTAGCAGGAACAGCCTCTATATATGACACATTGTTCAATTAGAGGACGATAAAGTCCATATAATATCCTAGCTGAATGATCCAGTTCAATTAGAGGACGATAAAGTACATATAATATCCTAGCTGAATGATCTAGTTCAATTAGAGGACGATAAAGTACATATAATATCCTAGTTGAATGATCTAGTTCAATTAGAGGACGATAAAATACATATAATATATTAGCTGAGTGATCCAGTTCAATTAGAGGACGATAAAGTACATATAATATCCTAGCTGAATGATCTAGTTCAATTAGAGGACGATAAAATACATATAATATCCTAGCTGAATGATCTAGTTCAATTAGAGTACGATAAAGTACATATAATATATTAGCTGAATGATCCAGTTCAATTAGTAACTAGAGGAGTTTAGTAGCTTCCTTGAACGACTTTTTATATTAAGACTAAAAACGCTATGTTTAGAGAAATTTTGGAAACTGTTATACATATATATATACTAACGAAGAGAGTAGAAAACATGATATGCGTGGTGACCACATTAAACAGAATATAGAACACTGAGTAAAATGACAATTAGAATGCTTGACACTGTGAACAAATGTAGGAGCACTTATAATGTAAAATCACCACCCTATCCAAACTTGGAAAGATGATTAGAAAAGACAATATTGGTATTCTCAACATGAATGGTACCTTATGTTATCAATGGCCCTGAGGTTCAGATATAGCCATATTTACATTTTAGATACTGACTACTGGGGAGTCAACAACTGCTGGAATGACTGTTTACAGTTTTGAATTAAATAACAGGAGATTGACTGTTACTTTTATAATGAATCCACATCCATAAATAACAAATATGTATAAACACCATAAAACTTGCACGTTCTGGTTCAATAAAAGTATAAAACAAGTCAAATATGTGACAATCCTGTAATATATAATATAAATAATATATTGTTAGTCGCAACAGTGGATTCTGGAGTGTAATTAGCGAGTTTATACGATTTACGATTTCTCTCCATTTTTCGTCGTATAAGAACAGCGAGTTATTTATTTTCCACATAGTTCTTTTAAGCATTCTTGTTCTGATGCTGAATAACTTATTGCTGTTTCATGTTTCTAAAAGGAGAGAGCTATACAAGTTAAAAATATTGGCTGGAAAGCTCTAATATATTTTTGAACCTTGACAGCTATGGTTCTTTTCATACTGCTTAAATAAATTTAAGTTTATAATATTGCATCAGGAATGCCAACATCGTAAGATAAGTTTTCCTTATCATTCCCAGTAGTAGTTATTTTCTTTTTTATATACAGCAACCATCTTTCTGTAACTAACTTCAGGCAGTATTATCTTTTCTCTTTCCATTGCTGCGAATTCTTTACGTTATTACTGAAAAATGTTTTATCCCTTAAGTTAGTAACTGTTTATCATCAAAGGTTTCTTTAGGCAGTTTTAACAATTTCCTTTCTTTTGGGCCTGACATGGCCTGGTGGTTAGGGCGTTCGACTCGCAATCTGCGGGTTCGAATCACCGTCACTGAACCTGCTTACCCTTTGAACCATGAAAGCGTTATAATATGATGATCAATCTCATTATTCTTTGGTAAAAAGAGTAGCCCAAAAGCTGGCGGTGTTGCTGTTGACTAGCTGCCTTCCTCTAATCTATCATCACTAAATTAGGGACGGCTAGTGCAGATAGCTCAGGAAAGGCATATTTTAAAAATTGCACTGTTTCAAGTACAACTTTAGACATTAGTCAGTCAGTCAGACTGAAAAAAATTGTGTTTTTGTGAAATTTTTGTTTTTACTCTTCCGACTTTCTCAAGTGCTTTGTTACTCTGCAGTTGGTATGTTTACTATTCAACAGTGTATGTAAAGTTCTTGTAAAGTTTTGTTTACATGCTGTTTGCAGTGTTTGAGATTTTAATTTGTATTGCACATCTGTTCCATTCCTACTATAAGTACCACCATACTAATGATGTGCTCGTATGGTAACTAATAATCAGACTGATGCAATTATATCACATGTTAGAAAGAATGATGAACCAACCTTCCAATATAAGTCTATCGTAACATATATTTCTTTGCTTATAAATTAATTTCTGTGTTTCTTTGACATAGTAATGTTTGTTTCAGTTATATTCATTATATTGATAAAGTTGCTGTGTTTTACTAATTATATACTATATCTAATTTATGTAGTGCATATGGATGTATAGAAGACATGTTAATAATGGAAATAAACGACCTTATAACACCAAAATGTTGTTTTTATTTCATCAAACACTCAACGTTTGGCTTTACAACTTCTTCAGGAGCGTTCACTAAAACACAAACTGAAACTGATAGTACAAAGCGTCAAATGGTTTAAATAAAAAAGATGTCGCAGGTGTGCATTGAACCTTACCTAGCCTCGTACAATCCTTCAGTTTATAATACATTCTTTGCAGGACAGTTTTTACCACTGACTCAAGGAATGCTTTGGAGATACAGCTCTTGACAAGTGTTTAGAATATTTTTGATACACAAAGTGCAAGTGTCACAAATGACAAGGTTGAAATAATGTAGATATCTTTGAAATTGAGCATTGGGAACAACTTTTTCTATTTCACCTAGCCCATCATTCACAGAACTCATGTACGTCATTATGTCATATGTTTGCCTCTTACAATTTGCAATTTTGATTTCATATTTTTTCAAAGTGGTTCTGACTGTTTCAGTAGTTGCACAACCAGTTAGGCAAACAAGGGGAGCAAATTCCAAAAGAATCACATGCTTTCTAGCTTACAGCCAGTAAAGATCCAGGAATCTAATACATACACTGTGAATATTTCTATGCTACGTATGTCCAACATATATATATATATATATATATATATATAATGTCAGCATTTTAAAATCTAATATATATATACAAGTTCTTCTTTTTACCGAAATAAATGGCTTATATTTACATTTCTTAAAAGTATATATATATGATATGTTGTTGTTGGGCTTAGGATTCTTCTACAGTAGGTGTCTGTGACTTGTTAGGGATAAATTCAACGTGACGCTAGTAACACGTCATGAGCTTCTAGAAAATTCATGTCCCTTCGTGAAGCCTCGAGTGTTTTCTAGATATGCGGTATTCTTGTATATAAGACCGCCAAGAAGTGACGGCATAAAAGGTAATTGAATTGCTGACAGAGATAGAGACGACAACTGAGTCAAGCTCGTGAATCGTTCGTTCGTTGTGAATTATAGCGTTTGTTTAAGTTATAGCGTAACTGTGGAAAGTAAGTGTATTGCAAAGTTGTATTGAGAAAAAATAAACCGGTTTTATTTAAGAAAGGACTTGTATCGCTAAAGTTTCTTCGGAAAGAATTTTTACGGAAAAATTAACAAACGAACCCAGAGGCGTAAAAATATTAAAATTTACATACAGAATGAAAAATATTTTATGACTTAAGGCATACTTTTTCCAGACTTCAATTCAAAACTGTTTATACTATCTCTTGATCTATGAAATGTTGACTGTATAAAACTGTTTTAATTAATATAATTTACTTGGTATTCTACTAAGCCTTGCTTCAGAGGACATGAATAAGAATAAGCTGAGTAGCATGGAAAACTATGTGAAGGTACATTCAAAACAAAAGTTAGTACCACCAAAGGTAAGCTTGCTGGTATGTTCTTAAGCTTTGCTGATGAAGACAGAAATATTGCAGACAACTGAAGTCTTTACTTGACCAGCTATTTATCTTTTATTATCCAATTATCCCAAGAGAGGAGAGTCACATCCACACACTAATCCCTGGCAGGTTAACATTTTTCTGCAGAGTTAAGTGTATATTTCAGCTGTAAAATGTACAACATTTCATTCAAATTGGTCATGTTGTCTACAAAATATGGCTATTTAAAGTGTGTATACATAATTCTGATTCACCCTGTAGTAGTACTCAATTTACAAATAAGTGAGTTTGTAAGAATGAAATAAAGAGACTGAACACGATGAAAAATGCAAATGAAAACTCTTTATTACAGATAGAAATACTATGCATATCTTGCTTGATTGGCAAGAATAGTTGCTTTAATCGTTTCACTACTGACAGGTTAAAGGACACATATGACATTTTAGTATTTTCAAAATTTAATTAACCAACTTTATTATTAATGTGTGTCAATAAAATTGCCATCAAAACATGGTTCGTAATTCAAATTTTAACGTTATATATGTTTCAACTTCTTAATTCTGAAGAAAATACTAAAAATAAAATGCTAAATATCCTTTTCTATGTGTCACATTACATGTCCCCTTGTTTTATTGTATTATGCCAACCTTACAATGTCTATAATGCTTTACAAATCAGAAACTCAAATTTGCCCTTCCCACCACTCCATTTTTTGAAACCTCTTGTCAACTCATGCCTACTTCTCTTAAGTATATATTTACACATTCCAAACTACATTAATCTGACAGTCATTTGTAATGGATTTCAAGGGGAAAGCTAGAATTTTAGTTTTACTGGAATTTGGAAATGTTGAACTTGAAGTTTGTTGACTAACTCATTGATCTGAACAGAAAGATTTATTTTTAAACTCACATATAGCTTAGTTAGAAAACCAGACAAATTACAGCGATTTTATGTGTACCAATATGGCAATTTCATTTTTTTTTTTGGTTTTCTGAAATAAATCTTTGAAACATTCAAAACTTAATTTGTCTTCCCCCTTCCAATAGAGAATAAACAAGGCTTAGCAAGTACAACATAACAAATCAATTTTATAACATTAAGTACTAGAAATTATTATTTTTGTATATATCTTTTATTTATTGTTCTACATTTTATGAAGAATAAATAAAGATTAAGCCTTTATGGGTAAATAGTAGTACTATATATACGTGACCTAACAACTTTGTATACCTATACTTCTAAATTCTAACCACCACAGGATGAAAACTAGCATCCAAATACCTACCAACTACCATTTGGTAGTACCATGTATATTAGATCAGACTATATACAGACACATGCCATAAACATTTTCTAGCACTTTTAATGTTTTAAATGATTCTTCTTGCAACCACTGTACTGTAAACGTGCCAATAAATCCTCTCTCTGTGTAAATCGTCATCTTATTGCGGCTTACGTGCTTATTTGTTATCGATGGTGTCACATGCACAGTAACTGAGTAAATAATGGCAGGAATGACGTTTCATTACATTATGTTAGGTAGGTTTCTACTTCAACTGCTAACAGTAAAAGAAACATAGGACACAGATGTGAAAAGGTTTGAAGTAGAAACTCTCAGGAGAAGTACTTTGGAAATTTGTAATCAATATTAAAAAGGTTTATTTGTAGTTAAGCACAAAGCTACACAATGGGCTATCTGTGCTCTGCCCACCACGGGTATCGAAAATTGGTTTCTTGTGTTGTAAGTCCGCAGACATGCCGCTGTGCCATTGGGGAGCACTAAAAAGGTTAGCACACTACTTCTGATTAGATTTTGTTTTTTTATGGTGGTTTTGAGTTCGGTTGAATTAGCCAACCTCGTATAGAGAAAGTAACAGATAAAGCATAAAGTTTTAGTGAAAAATAATGTTTGATATTTACTTACAAGGTCATATTACGTAAGTAAAATTTGATAATTTTCAGATGAAGAAAAGTATATTTAATCATAACATGAAAATCACTTTTCACCCGAGAAGTTAACACTCTGATTCACATATATTCACAGACAAATTTTTAGTAAAAACATTTAATATATTGTTACGCCTCCGTTGTTAGTTAATTTTCCGTTAAATTTTTTCCGAGGAAACTTTAGCGATACAAGTCCTTTCTTAAATAAAACTGCTTTATTCTTTCTCAATACAACTTTGCAATACACTTAATTTCCACAGTCACGCTATAACAAACGCTATAGTTCACAACGAACATCTCACGTGCTCGACTCAACAATAGTCTCTCTCTGTCCGACTTCAATTACCCATTCTTGCCGTCAGTTCTTGGCGGCTTATATACAAGACTACCGCATATCTAGTAGCCTCTCGGGGTTTCATGAACGTTCTAGAAGCGCATGGCGTGTTACTAGCGTCACGTGACCTTCACTGTCGTAACAATATATATTTTTAATCTACAGAATACTTGCAATGTTTGCTAACAGGTTGAAAAATTTCTATGAAAACACACAAAACATATTGAAATTTATAGTATGGAAGCTGATAATCATTTTGGAGTCATATAGTCAATGTAATTCATTGAGGCAATAGTAAGAGGGTTAAACTTGACTGGAACTGGTCACTCTCATTCAAACATAAGAGATGATGTAACCTCAAGATATCACCTAACCTACCACTGGATGTTACTGCTGTCTACAGTTTTCCTCAAGATGCGGCATTAAAGTTGGGTAGAAAAGGTGCTATCTCCAAAGAATGACAAAGCAACAAAGGCAGATAGCAGAAAATAAATTTAACAACTTTCTTAACTAAGTGTTATGTGAGAACTGAATATATCAGAATAAGAACTAATTAAAAACATACAGTATTAAAATAAGGAGGTAGAAAATTCGTAGCACGTATATGTAACACATATGCACAATAATTTGGTGCGTCACATATTATTAATAGTTCAATTTGACTCATAATCGTAATTGAGACAGAAGTTTACAAAGCTAAGTCAAGTTATGACACTTTCAACCATTATATCTGTATTATAAGAATAATTATTGTTTAAAATCATAACTAAACACAATGTTAAAACTTTGTTCAGCTATGGTAGAATTACTTTATAATGGAATTCTCTAGGTCTCAACTTGATCTGGGCTGAGGGACTGACATTTCACTTGCCATAATACACATCTGAGCACTAAACTATTAGAATATGAGTTAAATTAACCTTTTATCGGTGATTCCACTTGTTGGACCCTTAACAGACAAATATTTACACCATTACTGACACAAAGCTCTCCAGAATCATCAAGGGAAGGGTATTAATGAAATAGTGTGGCTGAAAACTACGTTGATTTACTTATATTTATCCATTTGATCCAGAAATGAATTGTAAGGAATGAGATATATACAGATTGACTGAGGGATATACTACAGATGTCCGAGTGCACTCAGATAGGACTGACATACTAAAACAAAAATGAAATGCATTAATACATTAAACATACATAGCAGCTTTCAATATAACTACTCATACATTTGATGGTCTCGCACATAATCCTAGATGTTTCAGTTAACAAAAAACAATATTTTTTATCCAAACTACAATACCAACACTATTGTGTACAAATTAATCAGAGCTAAAGTGAATTCATGGATAGAGAATTATTATTTTTTAACAATACTGAGAGTATAGTTAGATTTTGAGGAAATTGAAAAGTCATACATTGGCTCACAAGTACGAGCTTTCTCCAATGTGCTGTACTTTCATGCTGGGCCTGGGATGGTCAGGTAGGTTGTTAGGGAGATCTAAGATTTACTGGTTCGAATCCAAATCAACCAAACATGCTCGCCCTTTCACCCACGGGGGCATTATCATATAACGGTCAATCCCACTATTCGTTGATAAAAGAGTAGCCCAAGAGTTGATGGTATAATCTTTCACGGCTAAATTAGGAACGGATAGCGCAGGTAGCCCTTGTATAGCTTTGCATGAAATTCAAAAACAAACAAATAAAACCTTCATACTCCAACACAATTGGTTTGAACGTAATTTTTGATGAGTAGGTAATGTAGTTTGTATGTAATCAGTAAATTGGTAGTAAGTGATTTTCCTTTGCTTTCTGCTGACTTAGTGTAATACATGAGTTGCTTTCACTGGAAGAGATTATAAAATGTGCAGTACTTTCGAAATCAAGACTTCATTTTTAAATAAATATTTGTTTGTTTGTAATTAAGCACAAAGCTACACAATGGGCTATCTGTGCTCTGCCAACCATGGGTAAAAATAAATAAATAAATATTATCTACTCAAGTTTATAAACACCACAATCTACCCACTTTTCAAGAAAACATTTAACAGTCCTGTAATAATCTGGAGACATACCTTGTTCATTGATAGATTCCACCCTTGTTTTCAGTTCCCTCTTAGTTCTGTATTATTTAAAGCCTCGGCAGTGATATCCTTCCAATAAATGATACTAGTTGTTATAAATAGTATAAATTCTATTGTTTATATATTTGTTTTCATATGCTAAATATCACTCATTGAGTTTTATGAGTTATGCCATTTATAAAAAAAAAACATAAAAAGGATGAAGCATTTGAGGCATTTAATCGAAAATTACAAACAATTGAATTTGCTATGTACGGCATACATACCTATCAGTTGGAGAAAGAAGATGCACATTAATTAGCGAATAATACACACTGTGTACAGACGATTACCCAAATGAGAGAATTTTTTGTTAAGTACGATATACAAGTGGACCGAGATGTGCTGTCTATTGTGAATATCAGGCACTTCTTCTGATCTCTAGAAACAGAAGCAATCACAGCAGAGATAAAGGTGACAGAAACGTTTCTGTTAACTTCACTAACCTTAGAAATGAATTGATAAACAAAAAGGATGGATACGTGCAAATTGGCAGTCGTTTAACAGCTTTGACTATATTCAATTATTGTCCAGTTTGGGTTTAAGGTTTGTTTGTTATGAATTTCGCGCAAAGCTACACGAGGGTTATCTGCGCTAGCCGTCCCTAATTTAGCAGTGTAAGACTAGAGGGAAGGCAGCTAGTCATCACCACCAACCACCAAATCTTGGGCTACTCTTTTACCAAAGAATAGTGGGATTGACCATCACTTGATAATGCTCCCACGGCTGAAAGGGAGAGCATGTTTGGTGTGACAGGGATTCGTTCCCCCATATTACGAGTCGAGTGCCCTAACCACCTGGCTATGGTGGGCTTAAGGAATCAGCCAATTCGATGAAGGGCCTACTTGTGACTGGACCTGCGACGCTACTTGATAAATTGCAATTACACATGAAATTATGAATAAAACGCATTTTTTTCGGATTTTCAATCATTTATTTCTGGCATTTCTTGAGGTCAGACAACCTACACCGGTTCCCCCAGAAAAGACCAAGAGCCAGACTACTGTACCATCACTCTACTGTTTTTAGCAGGCAAGTTCTCTATAGGGTTCATTTCACATCCTCTCTAATCTACCAACATATAGTATATAAAATGATAAAATCCCTATAACTCATGCACTTTCAAAAGGTGGGTCTTTTGAAAGTTCTTAGGATATAGGGGGTTTTATCGTTTTGTATCATCTTGAACCTACGTGTTTTCTGAAAGTATAGTATATGATGTTTAAAGTAAGATTTCTAAATTAACTGAGGCATGTCTGAATATAATAGTTTAGTGATTAATTTGTTCCATGTAATGTCAGAATTAATTACTCTGATAGAAGATTTCCTTAATGAACAATTACATGAACAAAACGAAGGATTTGACATGTTTGATACAAAGAAAATTTCGGTACTTTCGATATCAATGAATATTTTGGATCTGTATGTAGAATAAAGTATTGTATATTGCTTGTATTATCAGACTTCTTGCCAGTTTCTTTGTTCCACACACAAATTCCTCTAATTAATGTCCTATGTGCTTACTTCACTTCACACACAGCTCATAAATTCTTTGTAACTTGTGGAAAGTTGAACCCAATGACCAGCCCTCTTGGGTTCACCTGTTACAAGTGTATTCATAATTAACACAATAATATACGTTTATTCATAGGAGATGTTTACAGAGTTAATTGTTATGAGAACATTAGCTAACTTGGACACATTTATACCATTGCTACATTATTCCATTGGTTGATTTTACACCTGTATAAAAGTACATAAAATTTAGCTGTAACAAAATAATCCAATCAATTTTTACAATTAATAACGTTTCATTCGAACACATACATAAAGTTTCAAAAATTAAAATGTGCAGGGGACAGAATAAGTGGAAGGATATATTAAGTAAAATTTGTAAATACAGTATGCTATAAAATTAAATGTTGCTTTGCAATTGTTTGACATTTTTTTTAGTAGCTTATATTTCAAAAACAATGTAAAGCAGAAACACTGGATCTAAGATGTATTAGACCTTAAGTTCTAGATCAACTGGCCATGGAAGAATGGTTAAATATTAAAAGAAAAGTAGCAGCTGTTGAGACATCATTGGCTTGACAGTTCAATCAAAGTTCAGGCCATTGAGACTATTCCTGAACTTTTTTTGTTTGTTTGTTTTGGATTTAGCGCAAAGCAACAGGAAGTCTATCTGCATTAGCCGTCCCTAATTTAGCAGTGTAAGACTAGAGGGAAGGCAGCTAGTCATCACCATCCATCGCCAACTCTTGGGCTACTCTTTTACCAACGACTAGTGGGATTGAACGTCACATTATAATGCCCCCACGGCTGAAGAGGCGAGCATTTTGGCTGTGACAGGGATTCGAACCCGCGACCCACAGATTGCGAATCGAGCGCCCTAACCATCTGGCCATGCCTTTTTGGTTTGCAAACCCTTTTTTTAAAGTTTGTTTAATTCTATTGTTTATATGCTATTTAAAAACACAAATATGGTGTTTTAAATTTTAATTCATGTAAAACATTGAAGAAATGCAGCATAAAAGTAATACTAAAGATTACCCTAAGAACCTTGGCTTTCTCCTTCCCACTTGCCCCTGTCTTAGAAAACTTTGTGCCTATGAACGTTTTATTGACCTAGATGTAATTGTACTTTATTTTCATAATTTCCATTTATTACCATACATTTAGTTTTCTTTTTGATCATTATTAATTTTTACTTCTTAATAAAAGTCATATAATTTGTTTCCTTTCAGTGCCTCTTTAGTAGCAAAGAAGAATACTTAGTTCTTCAAAGAAAACTGATATTCAAAATAAATCAATTTGTTTGTATAAAGTACAACAATGAAAGCAACTACTGGAAATCTGCCCTACACTTCCTCTTACACTGATACATTCAGTCCCTATTATAACATCTGTTGATACACTTTTTAAATTATTTTAAATGTTTTTCTCAACATTCCCTCGATTTAGGCAATAAAAATAAAATATTCCAAAAAATTGAATCAGTGAATCAATATATATTTCTTTTTGTTTATTGCTTACATAATCAATCAATAGTCTTAGTATCATATATCTTCAACACATGCACCTTCTACCTTTTTATCCCACTATATTTTACATTTGGTATAAACTAGAATTATAAATATGTTCAAATTACAGCAAGGTATTGTTCAGCCAAACACTAATATCTTGTCTAGTCCCACCTTTTCTTGACTTAAAATTGTCGATTTAACTTTCAGCTTCTGCTATTGAGATTGGATTTCAAAGAATCAGAATAATGAATATTGAACAATCAAGGTCATAATTTCTTAATTGTGATTAATCATTTGGATGTTTATCATAAAGTTTCAAAATAAAATTGTGGATTCAGCACCTTACAATTATGTATTGGCATTTTTAAAGGGATAACATACAATTCATTGAATTCAATATTCTACTAAATACCTGTTTTTATTGTAAGACACCTGAAGCAACTGGATATTTTTGAGGGGATTTTACAATAGCTTCAGTAAGTTTAGCATTTTAAAAGAGTTAAGAAAGAAGTTATAACAATTTTCTGAGTTTTTGAGTGAGCATGTACATGAAGTAATGGCAAAATCAAGGTCAAGAGGTAGAAAGTACAGCTAGCTGGTTAAGTGGTATTGAGAATCACTAATTAAGAGTTACAAAAATGAAGTTATCGCCTAGCAACAAAGTAGATGCACTAGCACCAGTGATTAATTATTGACGCCAACTCGTTAGTACTGTGGAAGCTACGAAAAAGTTGATGTTAACATGCAAAAGCGGTACTTTGATGATATGTTCCTTACACGACACTGGTGTACTAGCACAAGTGAAAGGC
>NW_013665624.1:1770173-1776062 GCF_000517525.1 Limulus polyphemus
GTTGATGTTAACATGCAAAAGCGGTACTTTGATGATATGTTCCTTACACGACACTGGTGTACTAGCACAAGTGAAAAGGCAACCGGCTAACTCACCATAACAGTAACCAATCACTTCAAAGCTTTGGTTATGGTTTTGGACTAGCCAGGGAAGTTGCACAGATCGACCAAAAAAGTGTTAGAACTACTTGCGGATAGTTAGGAATACTATTTTGAAGGTCGACAGAATACAAAGAAAATATGGGTTAAAAAACTCATGTTTGAAGCCGAAAAATCAGTTCCTGCTAAGAAGTAAGCTCTTGTTCCAGAATTCTTCAGTAAGCTCTTGAAGTTCTCTGCTATGAATCTGAAGGTCTCCAACCTCCCAAGTATACTGGCCTGGCTCTATTGTAAGTATAGAATTACCATCTCTCTTGATCAATTAATGTAGTTAGTAGTAAAGAATATTCGTGTTTGTATTAAAGAAATATAATCTATATGTACTAGTTATTAATACTGATTAAAAGTAATAGTAAAAATTATGAGAAATTAATGATTAATAAACTTTTAACTAAGATTGTATGCTATGTGTAAAAATTTAATAAATGTTGTTATACTTTGTTCGATGTTAGACTCTATTTCTTTATTCTAACTGTAAATTACCTCGAGTTAGCGACTTGTAAGCTCCACTCGCCACTGCAATTCCTCAACTAAATAAATTTGGTGTAATTGGCGGTATGATTGAAACTAAAACAATTTGCCCTAAGGGCGGTGCCCAATACACACCCTTTTTAATAGTATCTTTCTGAAAACATATTCTGAAATTACATCATGGCTAATTATTTACTGTTAAAATGCTCCCCAGTGGCGCAGCGGTATGTCTGCGGACTTACAACGCTAGAATCCGGGTTTCGATACCAGTGGTGGGCAGAGCACAGACAGCCCATTGTTTAGCTTTGTGCTTAATTACAAACAACAACTTTGCTACAACTACTAAATTCCAATTGTATGGGTATGGATAGATTACAAACCAAAATACCTGTTCACAGCAAAGATATAAATTGTTGGTTTGATAGAAATATGGTCAATACAGTATTCTTCTCTGAGAATAAAATACTTACTATTTTTATACCTGAAAGATTAGCATAAATTAGTCAAAATAATGAATTTTTTTACACCATTAATCACCACAACAATAGCTTTTAACATTAAAGTATATTTTTCCAATACCTTTACTCTCTTTAGATTGATACTACTAAATTTTACATACAAAATTCAACAACTTTAACTATTATTATTAATCTGAGTCCATTATCCCAAGTAAGTAAAAAGGTAATACAGTAATTATTGTATTAACAAGCCATAACTTGCATTACAGGACTAAATATAAAAAAAAATCAAAAATTTCAAGAAATATGATTCAGTTTATTAAAAACGAGAAATTTACTATATAAAAACTCCAAGGTACATTTTGACATAATTAATTATCTTTTTACACATAGTTTTCTTCATTGTAAAGTGATTTTCAACAGACTTTACTTTCATAAAGTCAATGAGAATGTATACTGAAGCTTATTGCTTAAAATTAATTAACCAAAATATCTCGTAATTCTGTGCAAGTTTGTTAACCTATCTGTTTGAAAAAATGTTCTTTGCCAGAAATTATAAATAATCATGTAATTCTGTGTAAGCTTGTTAACCTATCTGGTTGAAAAATGTTCCTTACAAGAAATTAATTTAAACATGTTAACCTATCTGGTTGAAAAATGTTCTTTGCCAGAAATTAATTTAAACATGTTAACCTATCTGGTTTAAAAATGTTCTTTGCCAGAAATTAATTTAAACATGTTAACCTATCTGGTGGAAAAATGCTTTTTGCTAAAAATTAATTTGAACAATGTTTTCCTTAATTTAGTGAATGTGTAAAACTGAAACCTAAAATAACAAAAGTCAAGATTTTTTCTTTTTAATTTGTAATAATAAATTCCACAAAGTACTGAAACATTGAGTTTCTCATACGTCTGTACATCAAACTAGATGTCAAGATTTTCAGAAGAAACAAAATCAATCACTAGTTAATTTGCAGCCATAGCTTGTTGAGCAGCTATACTAGGACTGTTCACAATTTCTCCAAGAGATTCAAGGAGTTCACGTCTGTAATCATCAAAGTCTCCATCAATTTCACTAATGTTTTGATCTTCAATAACCCATAGTTGGCAGTTTGTTTCACGAATCAATCGCTCATCATGGCTCACGATCACAACACCTATAAACAACAATTTAATTTAACAAAAAACTTTTCCCCAAATATTTACTTAATTTCTTATGACAAGTATTAATTAGTATGTATTATATTAGCTCTTGCTAAACACAAAACAGAAAATATTTTACTGAAAAACATGAAAAAGTTGCTACTCCTATCATTTTGGACTTTTGTAACAAACATAACTGGAGTTGTCTCTGTTTCAGGTTTTATGTTTGTGTAGGAAGTTTTCTGCTGGAGTGACCTTGTATTCTTCATTTTTTAATAATAATGCATTAACCCTACATATATGAGCTGGGTGGATACCACCCTGCTCATAACTAAGAAAGTATCCATGAGAGTAATTATGCTATAATTTTTGATAATGTATGCATATCTTTACAAACTCTTGCAGATCCTTAGTAAACATTACAAGGCTTTTATACAAAAAAATATCAGGTTTATAAATTAAGTATTAAGTTTACTTTATTAAAGATTTGCTTGTGAAATTTTTTCTTTCAGAATGTTGACTATCCAACATGCAAAGTATTTTTGATTTTAAGATTAAAAATTCTTTTCCTTATCTGAAAATTGTCAAGTTTATTTGAGTAATCTCTACATTCTTCTAGGTAATCATCAAACGTTTTTCGAATAAAACTTTATATCTAATCTGTTATTTTATTAACTCTATGTGGTGTTGGTTGATTAGACTGACAGTTAATATTTTTCCCAAGCATTTCCTATTTTTCATGCATACTAAACGCAGCTGAATGAGCTACATCTGCACACACAAGCATCTCAGAACATATTAATGTATTATTATATAGATGATATAAAACTGCTCCAGCAGAACACTTCCTACACAAACACAAACAAAATTAGATTTAGTTTCTATCCTAAGAAATATCAAAGGTTTTAATTGAAGGAAAAAATACATGGAAGTTATACTAATTAACAAAAAATAAACAAATGGTGGTACAGATAAATAATTTCCAACTCGAACACACACCAACAATATATTGAGCAAAAGTTTCTTATTATATCTTGTGAATCAATAACTGTGCATGCTACCAGTCACTGTATTACACCCACTTTCCCTAATAATATTCTACAGACCGTCCCATGTATTTGCAGTTTCAATAACAAATTACAAAACTAGTTTATTTTCATACTGTCAGTAAATTTTGTATCCTTTCAACTCAAATTTTGTTTTTCAACTGCCTCAATTTTTATTTATTTTGTGACATTTTGAAGCTGTATTATGTATTCCACATAAATCAGATGGTAGTATCATCACTGTACTACAATATGGCTGTGAAACAACAATATTCTATACATTTTAAAAGCACCTCACAAAAGTCTTGAGAAAAAGAACATCACAAGCAGTGTAATAAGTTTTTGTACTACTAGTCCTCATGAAGTTGCCATGGCAAAACTGACAAAAATAAAAGATTTCTCTATTATTATCTAGAGAGTAAAGATAGTTTTCTTTTCAACTTTATTGCAAAATTATTTAAATCCCTTTAGTATGTGCAAAAAATTTTGAAAACTGAGAAAATTGCTATAAAATTAAGACTGATAAATATAGGCAGTGATTATAAATTTACTCATTTAATGGTATATTTCTCTAACGAAATAAGGTTGTTATTTAATTACAAGTTTTCCTGTTGTTGAATTTTCTTAATATCTGTTTGACTAAATACAGGAATGTTTGTACAATATCTACATTTTCAAATTGGTTTATCTTGAATTTTTAAATTTAAATTGCTACTTAGACACCAGTATATACATATATATAATACTGGTGACCTGTTTGATATCACTTAGTTTATTCATATTGGGAACAGACTTGAACAAGTTACTATAATGAGCACTACTGAATTCTCAGCTTTATTTTTCAAACTATAAGAAAATCAATTAGTGATAAAATAATTTATTAACCCTTTGTGGCAGACACTTCCTATCTTAGGATAAGGATTAATAAACAGAATGGATAATGTCCAGCTTATAGACAACTACTATTATATTAGATAGGGCTGTAAGTCTACAATGAATGATGCTATCCTACCACAAAGTTCCTAAGGCATAATATATATATTTTAGTAAATTTATGATGGATGAGTGTGAAATGCATGCAGCAAAATAATGTTATTTCATTTTAATATTAAAATAAAACTGAAGCTAAATATGCAACTTACTTTTATGTTTATTTCAAAAGTTATAAGCATAAGAGAAAAATAAATAGTACTGTGTTACCTCCTTCGTAGTCATTAACAGCATCAGCTAAGGCATCAATTGATTCAATATCCAAGTTGTTGGTAGGTTCATCCTGTACAACAGAAGAAAACATGAACATTTATACCAGGTAGAGACAGTGGCCAAGATGTACATGTATGTTATTTCACAGTGGTTCAGTTTCACTGTTCTATATATGACTTAGAAATCAACACAGATTACTAATCAGGGGACAAAATAGTTGGTGGATTTGATTAACCCTATCATGACAGCATCCTTTACTAAGCATGTTACAAAGTTTTAGTAAATAATATAAAAAATTTTATTAATCTACATTTTGTTTATGTTATACCAATTAGAATAGCATAACATTTTAGCTAATAATCCATATTTTAATAGTATACAAGTTTTAAATTCTTAATTTACAAAAAAATATTTTAAAAAATCCAGAATTTCCACTAGTGTGACCCACGTGACATTTTCTCTTAGCATGTCATCATCCTTATTTTATCCATCACCCCTCAAAAATGTATGCAATTAAATATAAAATACTCTATAAAATCATTATTGTTTAAACAAGCAATAATTTTTATAGCCTTCAATTTTGTTTGGTAACAGAGCTATCAAATAGAAAATCAGACCCCTCCTACCACACCCACCTGTCACATCCTCTTTTTCACAATCCGTTGATAGTTCTCCCTTACGTTTCATTATATATTACTTATAACCAATAGAAAGTCAAGGTTTTCATCTATCAAATGACATATTGTATAATGTTGTATTCTGAACAGAATATCACCAATTTCACTCACAGTACAAGATTCGTTCCCGTGGAAAAGTTAACGACTAGCTTGGATGAATTTGTAACGGCTCTTGTCACATACTTAGAAAGCCAGGAAAATTTTAAGAGATAAGTGAATTTATCCACTTTTTGCATGTTATTAGTCTATATTCTTTGGTGCATTATTTAATTAAATAAAAAATTATTAAGTGAATTACTATCTATAGTATAAAGAATTAGGGTTAACTTTCTTGGAAACCCGACAGCAAGAGAAAAGAAGATTGGGTAAGTATTTCATTTCTTGTTTTTCATATTTATTCTGTATTTATTATTATAAAAGTAACTAAAATCTAAAAAATATGGATCTTTTTAAGTTATTTAAGACTAGATTAGGTAAAATAAGTATTAATAATAATGCATAATAAAAAATGGTTCACGAGGCATGCACGGGAGCAGCTCGTGGGTAATGTAACACGTTCCCCAAATGATTTACAACTTATAGTGGCACAGATAGTAGTTAGACACAGTTCAAAAGGCAATAAAAAAATAAAATTTAATTATAAATATATGTATACTGTTACAAGCTTAAAGCTACTTAGGATATACTAGTGTAGTTTCATGTTACAATTTGAAGTCATTTTAGAAAGAAAAAA
>NW_013665624.1:1776993-1789320 GCF_000517525.1 Limulus polyphemus
AAAAAAAAAAAAAATTAATTTAGGTTTTTTTTGATTTTTTTTTTTTTTTGGTGGTTACAAGGTCGGTCGAATTGACTGAGCCCATGTTGAGATAGGGTAGAGAAAATAACAGATAAACTATAAAGTTTTACTGGAAAAGAAAATGTTTGAAATGCATTTGAGAGAGTTAACAAATATATCTTGCTTTAATTACATTACTTCTAATTAAGAACCATTTCTAAATTCAATGGAATACTTCATGAACTGAATCTATTGTTATAAGCAACAACAAAACTTTAGTTTTAGCAATAATTATGAGGAACTTGTCAGAAGATTACCTTTAATATACAATGGATATTTGAAACTAGCCAGACACCCCTCATTTTGATATCATTCTGATGATGATGTTTTTGGCATATATATACTTTCTTCACTACATTTCATTCCTAAATAACTTCAGTCTTTCTATGAAATTCATATTCACACACAAATTGCATTAAAAAATCAACAATTATCTTTGATTATTATTAAAAACAACACATTAGTCAAGTAACGGAGAGTCAAACCAAGTGTTTGTAACAGTAAGATAGTCAAACCAAGTGTGGTAAAATTATACTGTTTGGTTTACATTCAACTCAGGATGGACCTTGTGTATCCACAAGCTTTCTTTAGTGCAGAGCGTCTTTTCATTGGCCACAATTCCCAAGATGTTGAAACCACTGGCAGTAATTCTAACATCACAAATTAAATTTAGAATTGTTTTCAAACAGATATTTAATATACAAATCTGTTTAAACAGTTTTTAAAATATTGTTCATAGGGTAGCAGTTTTTCAAAAAAGTTGTTTAAAATCACTTACACTTGTGTAATGTAACTTTTGTTAAATCCTTTAAGTTGGCTGTAAATAACAAATCGTTTAAATATCAGGAGAATGAAGTGACTCAAAGAGTCTAATAGTATGACACACTTCCCAAGATGCTGATATCATTCGCAGTAATTCTCATGCCAGTCTGTAAACAATGGTGAAGAATGGCTGACTGATTATATAGTGTATGTTGATAATGCTCTCTAATTCTTGAGCTCACATATTCATGGTTACACCTTGGACATGTAAATTTATAGATCATGTAAGAATGATGCATTTGAGGAATCCTGTATTTAGATTTTAAATAATCATATTCTACTAGCAATTACCCAAACCACATTTCCAAACATGTACCATTTTATGTCATACCCTACAAAGATGATAATGCATTTGCTTTGATATGCAAGGCTATCAGAAAATTGAAGCTAAACATTCTTTTAGTTGAAAAACCTGGAAGGAATTAAAAACTAATTGTTAACTCTGTTTTTCAACCTTAACACACAATTTAAAAAAAATGTAATGAAAGATATAAGGTACACAGTACATACACTGGAGAAACTGCCTATCTCTTACATGGAAGATTTTCAAAACATGTTCAAAACATTAAAAATGTCATGCAAAAAGAAGCCACATATAACCATTTTATAGAATCTTATGGATTATCTACAAGATATCTATTTAAAAAAAAAAATTTTAATGATTAAAATTATTAAAATGATTAAAATTTTAATTTTAATTCTATGTAGAAAATATAAACCTTTTCTGACTCTGGAGAAAAATCCTTAATGAATCCTAACAGAAGGTAATATTTTCCAACACTGAAAATATATTTCCGATAGATACCATTTCTCACCGTTACAGCTATTCTTGATTTGACTGCCCTTTAGTGGCAAATTTTTGATTGCCACTAGCTTTAAACTCCCACCTAATTCCACATATATACCATGTGGTTCAGCTGCATTTAAGCACACAAGTTAGCATGATACAACCCTCCACCAATAAGAGTATAACACACACCTCTATCACAGCTGAACCCAATCTTCACTTAGAGATTAGGCATGAAAAACAACAAATGAAATCGGAAGAACAAGTGGAAAGTAGGAGGAGAGGTATCTACTTTCATTGTTGGAAAATATTAGCTTCCGACACAATTACTTACCTCTTCTCACAGTTACAGCTATAATCCCACATTGAGCAGGTGGAGAAACTGGCGTAAAATAATCTAGATGAGCACCCTTCAAAAGTATTGAAGAGCACCCACGGAGTGTGTCACCTCCATGTATAGGAAACACACATATGGGAGACCACACAAAATCTAAACCAGGATACTCTTTGCCCAAGTAGAAACAACTGGTGTTGTGTCACAAAGAAAGGGCAGAACAAGTTATTCATCCCAAATCCAAGAGGACGAGAAAAAGTGTGTATAGTGGCTAGGGCATAACACACCATAATCGGGAGATCAACTAGAGTCCAGACCAGTGGCACTGGGAGATACTTGACTGGCCCCTGGTAGGAGGAACCAATAGGGAAAAGGAGCCACCATTCCAAGAAATGATGGAGTAATAAAATAAAAATAACTACTCAGAGTTGTACCAATATATACAGAATGGCTACAAGGGAAGACCATATCCGGCTGAGCAGGAAACCACCAGATGGTACAAGTTGTGTGAGACAAAGTTGTGAGGAGTGGTCCACATGTTGGCCTAAATAACCTCCTCCAAATGATGACAGAAATGATCAGCCAAGGACATTGTGAGGTTATAAGTCTGATGGGACAATACACAGAACAATTGGCAAGATTCAGGAAAAAGGGAGGAATACACAATACAGATAATCTAATGAATCTAACTGGTATGAATGATAGGAGACTATCATGGGAAATGGATTGATTCCAATAGATAAACACACAGAAGTGAGAGCCAAGGAAGTATGCTGTGCATGACATGTAATACATTAAAGCATAGACTGGACATAGGAAACAATACGGATCAGAACAGGAATGAATATAGAAGGAAGAGAAATAGGGGTGAAGGCAAAATTGCTGTCATGGGCAGCTGAAGTGTTGGGAAGGGAGGAAAAATCAATATATAGAAAGCATATGTCTTCAAGGAAAGGTTATAAGAGGAACATGAGGCTATAGGTTCAAAGGGAGGAAGGGAAAAGGCACGGTGAACAACAAAAATTCCAAACCAGCTACTTGAATGATATGAGAAGGCTGATGGAGATACCAGGACTTCCCTATAGCCCACAATGATTGAAACAGATAAGCAAATGCCTCCAGTTGGTTAGTAAACAAGTGAGAACATAGCTATCAGAATACCTGGAGATCAAAAGTCCATTCCATTGGTAGAATCTTGTTGAGATGGGACCAATAATACACATCAAGAATGAGGGCACCCGATATATGACAAGCCAGCAAACAAATTTGATGGCCGTGAGCCAGAAGAGGGAATCTAGAGTGTGAGAACATAAGGACCAGGATCAAGTGTCCCTAGTCTGGTGATGGAAGACGATTTATGTATTTGTACATTTTTATGAAGTATAAATGCTTCCATTTAACCTTTTCTTTTATCTAATTTCTTGGTATATTTTACATGTATTTATTCAAATATATTTTCCTGTAATGTCTCTTTCCCTTCATACACTGTATCTTGTTTCATCTTCTCAAGTTGTTTTACGTTGTAGTGCTCTTTTTTATAGTGTCATTTGCAAGGTAAATATGACATCAGTAGACATTTAAACCATTAAAAGAAAAAAGCACTGTACAATAAAGAAGGTTTTCTTCTGAATTTTGTAATCATAATATGTATACTTAATAATAAAAACATAATTTGTTTTCATCAGTGTAAATGATATGCAACTTAACATTAAAAACTTACCAGAACAAGAACATCTGGAGCTCTGAGAGACAACTCTGCTAGTGCAACACGAGCCTTTTGGCCTCCTGATAAGTCATGAATTTGTATAGTGTGAGCATAACTAACAAGCCCAAAGGTACCTAACTGTTTCCTGGCATCCTGGTAGTTCAAATTAAACAATCTCTGCAAAATAAATATCAGAACATCCATATATCATCAAAACAGAATTACATACAGCTGTAATTTTTATAATAAGTGTTTTTAATCTTCTATTTAGTCGTTTAGATACCATAATTGCAATTTTTTAAAATAACCTATTAAATTACTCAAATTTACAATATAAATGAGAAAATAGTTGTTTTTGAAGAAAACTGTGATTTCAGTGAATATTCTACTTACAATGTTTGATAATAAAATGATCAAGAATATTGCAAACTGTGTTATCACCTTGTACTTGTTGATTATACATTGTAATTATAAATTTTATCATTAATTTTTACATCACTTGTAATATACATTTTTTCTTTTCAAAACAGAAAATAAATAGCTTCCTTATTTCCTTATTTACCATTTAGTATGATAGTACTTAATAGTAGGGATCATGATAAACAAAGTGGCAGCCATAAAAGCTGTCCACTTAAGACCATTTTTTAAAATGTCTGAACATTAACAATGACTATTTCACAGTATAGGCTGAATAAATAAAGCTTGCGTGTGTTTAGGAAGTGAAATACAAATTTCAGCATTTCAACATATCTTCATTTAAGTAAGTAGGTGACTTTTTCAGACAAATGTACAGAAAAAATTATGAACCTTATTTCTTTAATTCTTTCACATAACTCTTCCGTCTGGGGTCCCAATAATTCCTTTCATGTACCGAAAAGGATAACAGTATAATTAGATTTGATGGTAGATTGATAGATCCTGATGAGTAATAAAATTGAATTGGATATATGCACACCCCACATTTGGTATTGCTGGTGCACAAAAATACAGGTAATAAAAATTTTATAAGGACAAGTAAGGATCAATATATATGTAACCTAGCTAGCTATAGTGATACAGAAAGTTTTAATGCTACAAAAAAAGTATTGAAACAAGAAAGGCAAAATTACCAAAACCAAGTTACATAAAATTTACAAAATTTTATCCCTACTTTGGCTCAAACTAATATAATTACAGTGATTTGCCAAAGTAGGAATACATATTTTAAAATGAAGCCTTGTTGAATGAGGGGAAACTTTGGTTATTTTATAAAAAATATTAAACCTTTCAAATATGGATTTTAAAACACAAATAATGCATAATTAAAACAGACATTTTTCCAGAATTTCTAGCATCAAAACTTTGAGAACTTATTTTCCATGACTTTCCAGAGTTTCAAGAACCTGTCCAAACTCTTCCTATTAGATTTATTACAAATTAATATGAGCATTAGTATTTACTCAGTTCCTGTTTATTATATTAAAATGTATCTATCAGTATCTATTAGTGAAATATATTGGGTTAATATTTTTGTACGAAATCCTCTTTCATAAGATTCAATATAGACTACCATACAGATTTTACATACTTATCCAGTAGTAAAGGTTAAGAAACCGTTGAGCTAAATCTTTCCATGTGATACTCTAATTATATTCACATAAAAGAAATAAGTCACAAGCCATAAACCTCTATGGAAGAAACTTGCATACCTGAAGATATTCCACAGGTGATTCTTCAAGATTTAGCTGTTCACCAGAATGCTGGTCAAATCTTCCTATACGCTGTAAAACAAGTCATTTAAACAGTACTTTAATCAACACCTAGATTAATATTTTAGATAGCAACCACTCTACAAATGTTTAATTTTTCACTTTTACACTAAACAAAAAGGAAGTAAATGAATTATGTGGAGAGGTTATATCGGACATTGCAAGAGGTTTAAAGTTTGACATATTAATTAGCTCTCTTCATAAATAAACATTGTTGGATGATTTTATCTACAAGATTAGAGAATAATTCCATTTAATATTGTCAAGCTTTTTATAAAAACATGCATGTATATACAGCAGCTTAAATATATACTATCACACAAGTTTCAAACAGGAACTATGAACCACTGATACTCTAGATTTAAAACAATAATAAAGGTAATTCCATGGTGACAAATCAAACCACCTTCTGGTTGAGCCGTATCTGGATAATAATTCTAATTATTTTGAAATAGTTTCTTAAAAAGCTGTTTGTGAAAAACAAGTTGATTCTTAATTTAAAAACAATCTGTCATCAGTTTACTATTTGACCAGACTACAAAACACTGTGAAATACTAACCAATCTATGATTCTTCCTTTGTTCACCAACTAGCTGTAAATGTTAAAATATGCATGTTACAGTTTGAATAGAAAGCACAATGATAGAAAATATAGAAAAGAAATGGAAATATTTCAAGGTCTACAAATATTTTGACTACATTACAAATATAGAGATCATCTTTCACTCTAGTCAGCTGGATTATGTAAATATTATTTCATGCTTAAATATAATATTACAGTTCATTTATTATCAAAAACAGATGACACAGAGTATTCATTTACCTTTAAACTAAAGTTCATGTTAACGATCATTTGCTACTTTCAGTAACTCAAGCATTTCTATACATTTTAAAATAAATAACCAAATATTAAATTCCAGTTAAACATGAACATGATTCTAGGTTGCCATTTTTAAATACTTTTGTATATAATCTAATAATGTTTTAGAAGTTATTGCAACCTAACATTTCCTGGATTGAAACTGCTAATTCCTGATACCTTGTGTATTAATAAGGTTTTTTTTTCTATACATAGGTCAAAAATGTATTAGTCAAGAAACGTTATTTATTTTGGCAAAATTTATATGCAATATCAAATTTGAAGTACCCTTAAACCTGTTTTAACAATAAAGGACTTTTTTAGATTTACAGATTTAGATCCAAAGTGTAAACTTTTACTTGGAAAATATGAAATCCACAACTAGAATTTTAACCACTATAATAAAATAACCAATACAAAACACGAGATAAATACATCTCACCATGTATCAAATACTTCAGTTAAACTGAATGATTTTGATTACAAGATTGAAACTAAGGATGAAATACAATTAAGTATTCCATAGTTTTGTGACTGTCAGCCATCACCCAATAAAATTTAACTTGCCTTCACTTCTTAAAAATCTTTGAGCTTTTTTAAATTTTTTTAATTTTAATTCATGCATTACTACATTATAAGGAAAATGCTAGCCAGAGAATACAATTTGATCTTATTCTGCACAAGCTACAAACTTACTGGTGTCAGGTCACCCATCAATAGTTTCAAAAAGGTACTTTTCCCAACTCCATTAGGACCAACAATAGCAACTAGAAAAATAAAAGAAGAAAGCTTGAATTAAATAAATTAATTCATTGAGGCAGCTGTCTGTTTTGTTTTAAATTTCAAATTGGAAGCAATTTATAAAACAAATCAAAAACAAATTATCAATACCTAAAAAGCATAAAAATTCCACCACTTAGTTTGTTTGAAAAAAATTATATTTACTTATATTATGTATACGTGTGTGTTGTCCACATTGCTGGTCCTTAGGACAGATGCAGCCCAGGTAAAAAATTAAGCTTGAAATACAGCTTATTTTTAGTTCTTTTGATTTTTAAAGTTAGTTGTTTAACGTTTGTTATCTCTTATTCTATTAGTCTTGCATTTAATAGTAATGCACTTAAAAAAAAACACAATACCTTTATTTAATAATAATAATTTTTCACTCCTCTGAGATCACATTCAAAATACCATTGACCCACCTCTAGTACAGAGTTGAAAAATTCTGACTTAAGTGTTCTAGTTTCCTTTTTAAGATACATTTCACAAGGAAGTAAAACTTAATGCAGATGATTTCTTTAAGAACCGGATGCCAGCCATAATTGACAGCAAAAGAAAATTGGATGGCCCATTCATGGTTGAAGTAAATTTGTGATTGTATACTTGTAAGTCTAAGGTTATTTGCAACATTGCATTTATTCTAGTGATAAAAATGTTGCTAATCTTGGAATATAGTTTGTTATTGTGTATGCCAAGATTAGTTTTTGTAGATGAACATTCTATAGGTTGAAGACTAATTATACAGAAATTTGAATGCAACAGTGATTATTAGCAAAAAGGTCCATTTTATTTGGATAAAAAAAAAAAAACAGTCATGGCCTCAAAACATAAAGGAAAGACAATATTTTATTTTGGCCTAATTTAAAATCACCACACAAATTTGTGCAAAGAAAACTTTGGCATTAGATCTATTACACTTGAGCTTTTTTTTATTGTTATTTTTTCCCTATAAAGTTTGACAAATCTCTTTAGAATGTTAAAAACTTTTGTTACAGAGGTGGATAATTTTGACAACTTTGCTTGATCTAATTTTGGGTGAAATTCAACATTAACTCCTAGGTGGGAGGAGTTGGTGACTTTCAAAGAATTAGTGCTTTGGCTTATTAGTATTATTCATTTCTCAATTCTGAATTTTGTAGAAAAATTCAGCATTTAAGATTTCTTGAAATGAAAAATTACATGCACTCTAAGCCAATATATTTGGATATAGAAGATGGGTTAAACTTTGAACAAAATGAAAGTTATACCTTGAGTTTGTAAATGAATATTTGCATTTAATCCTATTAGTGATGGTGTGCACCATTCTGGATTGAGATGGCATGGAGGGCAAGACTATATAGCAAATTGCACAATTTCAGTAATTAACAACAGTACGTTTAACTCTATTTCAACAATTCTTTTACTCAAAAATATTTAAGAGTTATATTTTGTAATTTTGCAACATTTATTTATTTTAAGTTGTAAAGAAACATTCAAAAGATGTTTGAGCATTGATCTCTATGCAGTTCTAATTGGTATCGCTTGTAAACAAGGCCAATGCACACTTTTTTAGAATTTCTTTGTCCATCCCAAAGTATAGGTTTATGTTTACCCATTCTCTTACATTCCATAGAAAAACCCTTACCAAGGTTTTGTTTTTCATTTGACTATCCTTTCACTGATCTGTTTTCAAAAAACACTGTATTGAGAAACTTTTATGGATTGGACAGTAACTGATAATCTTAGTATTACACACAGATAGAACTATAAATAGGATTGGATGTAAAAGATTCTTGTCTATCTCCATCATTGTAAAGTAAATAACACTTAGGTAAGCAGAATTCTATGATTTCTGAAAAGGTGACTAACTAGCAGAAGCACTCATAGTGGAGAATAAATGACCCTAATGGCAAGCTTACAGAAATAAAGAACAAGTTCTAGCCAAGGATCTTTTTTTACAAATTCTTTTGACAATGTTTTTGTTTGTGATAATATGTTTTTTTTTATTAGGTATGATTTAAAAGTACAGGAGAAAATACACAGATAAAGCTATTTAGGGTTAGTGAATATGATAAGCTAGGACTTCTCTGATGGCAAGTGGTCAGATGACAGAAAAGCTTATGTGCATTAATAAATATATTACTCTTCAAAGAACACGAAAAATGTACCAGAAGTCCTTAATTATTGAAGACAAATTATAATTATATGAGAGAAATTTAGCTAAGTCAAAAATATAGTTGGAAAAATAATGCCTATATTAACTTAGGCCTAGTATAAAAGAACAAGTTACAATTCTATCAGTCAACACTTTTACCATTCATCAGTCTTTTATGCTATTTTCACAAATACCTAACTCTTTCAGTATGCAAAAATACACAAATTTAAATAACTGATGAAAATAAAACAAGTTAGACCTAACTGGTTATATAAAATGGAACTTTCTGTCCATAATATCTAAAAAACTCCACTATTATTTCTTTCTTTAGTATCTTTTAGTAGTTACTTTCTTTGTATGTAAGAGCTTGTAGGAAAAGAAATGAATTATAACTTTATTGAAAAAATAGCTATTCAATACATTTAAACATTTTTAGTCAGATGATAAAAAAAAGTTTTAAGACAAAAGGAAATTATTTTAAGATTTTTAAAAAGAGCATTTCAAAACAAAACTTTTGAACACTCCCTACCTAAAATATGACATAAGTACTAATCGAAATTTCAAGTATAAACTAAAAACATTAAGTAAAACGTGTGTACTAAATTTCATGCAATTAGGTTAGGCATCTTTAATAGGAAAACAAAACACAGAAGTGATACAACATCACTCAGCCAACCTAGATAGGATTGAGCTTATGTATTTATTTGCTTATTATCAGAGTAGCAGTTGTTTAGAAATTTGTTGCAACCAACATTTTCTTACTTTAACTTTTTATACCTAGAGAATAGCAATAATTTAAAAAAATTCCTTGAAATATTTATGTTTGTATTTTTTGCTACAGAGAATCAAGTAATGTAATGAGCACATGAAACAGGGGAATTTTTAGATTAAAAAGCAATATATATATATAAGCACAATTACATTATTGGAGTTTGTTGAGTTGTTCAGTGATTGCTATCACTAATTTTAGGCCTACTGGTTTCTGATGCTTTGCCAGTTTTCAGTACTTAATCCATAACCATTCAGTTTCAGACAGTGTTAGTTTCTAACTGAGTTAAGTCTAGTAACATTAAAATTGGATAAAATGATACTCGTCAAAAATAAACAACTGCAGGTGGAAAACCCTACATTTATTTTGAAATGATGACAGCATTTTGGGTCAAGGCCCTTTATCAGGCCTAAATGTCATTATAAAAACTAAATAAGAAACAAGTTTGAGTGACAATAACAGAATAAAGATATGGAATACATTACACATCAAAATCCACCAGCATTAAAACACTGGTAATACATTACTATCCAGGCAAATGATACACAATAAATAATTAAAACAAAATAGATGCGAGTGAATGAAAAAAAAGAAGTTCAAAATTAAAAAAAAAAGCAGAGAGAGAGAGCATATGGGTATGAAATGTTCATAATAAATTACTAGAAAAAGTACCATTCCAAATAGATACTAAAACAAAATTTTTCATTTAACCCTGATAGGGAAAGAGTTTCTAGCATACTAATAAAGCACGTTCAACTTCTGTATTCATGAACTCTTTCAGTAACATTTCAACCTGTCTCACAAATAAATAAAAAACTGCAAAAGCCAAAAATTATGCAATAGAAAACAGATTAAGATAGAAGTGTCAAAGACTTTTTAATCTGAAAATGTTTTCCATCTATTGTTGTTTATTTGTAGTGGTTATAATCTTTAAGAGATAAATTCATAACTGTGAAGCACGAGCAAATGAATGCTTAGAATTTTTGACGGTGAAGAATTAATGTTAGCTTAGACTACATTACAATGATATTTCATAATACAGTAGAACACTTCAGGGTTGGCTATTTGCTTAATAATAATAATAATAATAAAACAAAAGGCAAGTTCCTGTTTATCTATTTATCAGTACACAATAAAAAATGTTTCTTCTTAGCATCTTTTCTTTAAATTACTATATCAATAAGAACCAGACAAGGATACATCTATGTCTCCTGTTGTTTATTAGTCAACTCTATCACCCTGGGTATCCTTTACTGCACACAACACAAGGTTTTAGTGTCCTGCACTCAAAATTTTATAAAACTACATTTTATTTATGTTAGACCAATTATAATAGTATAAACTCTTAGCTAATAATCCATATTTTAACAGTATACAAGTTTTAAGTTCTTAATTCAATAAGACAATATTTAAAAAAAATCCTGAATTTCCACTAGTGTGACCCATGTGACACATTTTCTCTTAGCATGTCATCATCCCTATTTTATCCACCACTTCTCTAAAAAGTACGAAATTAAACGTAATTTGCTCTCTATAAAATTGTTTTTGCTCAGACAAACAATACTTTTTCATAGTCTTCAATTTTGTTTGGTTACAGAGCTAACAAATAGATAATCAGACCCACCTGTCACATCTTCTCTTTCACACTTCGTTGATAGTTCTCTCTTATGTTTCATTATATATATTACCTATAATCAATACAAAGTCAAGGTTCTCATTTATCAAATGAGATACTGTATAAAGTTGTGTTCTGTATAGAATATCGTGAATTTTACTCACAGTACAAGATTTGTTCCCATGGGAAAGTTAATGACAAGCTTGGATGAATTTGTAACAGCTCTTGTCACATAGTTAGAAAGCTAGAAACATTTTAAGAAGTAAGGGAATTTGTCTACTTTTTGCATGTTATTAGTCTATATTCTATGGTGCATAATTTAATGAAATAAAATCATTAAGTGTATTACTAAAATTAGTATAAAGAATTAGGCTTAACTGTCCTCGACAATTGAAAGCAAGAAAAAGAAGATTGGGTAATTACTTTATTTTTTGTTTTTATTTAATCTTTAATTATTATTATAAAAGTAATTAAAATCTAAAAATATGGATATTTTTACGTTATTTAAGGTTAGATTAGGTAAAATAAGAAATAAAAATATGATTAAAATGGTTCATGAGGCACGTACATGAGCAGCATGTTCACTGAGTGATTTACAATTTATAATGGCACATATAGGAGTTAGACATAGTTCAAATGGTAATAAAACAATAAAATTTAATTATAAATAGATGTATACTTTTATGAACTTAGAGCTACTTAGGATAAACGAAT
>NW_013665624.1:1790320-1792151 GCF_000517525.1 Limulus polyphemus
TTGAAGTCATTCTAGAAAGAATAAAAGGGGTAATTTAGGTTTATTTCAATTTTTTTTTGTGGTTATAGGTCAATCAAATTAACCAATCTTATTTTGAGATAGAGTAGAGAAAATAACAGATAAACTATAAAGTTTTACTGAAAAAAAAATGTTTGAAATGCATTTATGAGGTTTTAGGGATTACACAAAGGAAATTTGAGATTTTTTGAGATGAGGAAAACTATTTTTAATTTTAACATGAAAATTATTTTGCACACCGACTAATCTAAACAAATACTTAATATATTTATGGGCAAATCTTCATTTTATTTTATTTAAAATACTTCAATGAAAATATGTTTTTTTTTGTATGTGAAAGACTGCCAAATTTTATAAAGATATACACACTACATTAAGAGTTATAAATATTAAATATTTAAAGATTTGAAATTAGAACAAAAAAGGCCACGTGGTTGGTCAAATTGACTGAGTCTGTATTGAGAAAGTTAAAGATACTAATAAGATTCTAGCTATATATCTGTCTCAAGATTTATTTGGTAAAGTAAATTCTATGAAATTTCCTTAATGATGATTTGTTACAACATTATACTTAACCTCAAGTTTTAAGTTTTATTGTATGTGTATTGAAATCTTGATATACAAAAAAAAATTACTTATAAAGCCAAATAGATTTTTTTAGTTTTCTAAATGTTATCACAACTTCATAATTTTCAAAATAGAATCAATCCCCTAGAAATACATTTGGTCACAATTTGAGTGTTTACTTCTATTGCTATACCAATGAATAATTATATTGGAAGAATATTTTTATTCCTTTGTGCACCAAATTAATATATTATTAATTCATGATGTATAAATGGGTTATCAGACTGGTCTTCTGTTTTAGAGTATAATAAACACAGTTTTTATCTGATGCAAAGAAAGTCGTCATAGAAATATATTTAAAGTACTACACTTTTCTACCAGACAGATTCAAGGATTATTGGGTCTAGTTGTATACAAAACAAGTTACATAGTCAAGAAAAAAATAACCAAGTATGTCTAATTAGCAACTTAAGAGCTTCACGTGTTATAAATTAACTCTCTCAACACAGGGTTTGTCAATATGACCAACCACATGACCTCCTGGATTTAATACTTCCAACTTTCAATATAGTAGATATATCTTCACAAAATTTAGCAGTCTTTCAGTTGACATAAGTCTTTTAGATACAAAAAATTTTATTTTTAGTGAATTATTTTTAATAAACCAAAAATAAAGACTTGTCGATAAATATATTGAGTATTTCTTTTGAATAGTCTGTGTACAAAGTAATTTTCAAGTTAAGATTAAAATACTTTTCCTCATCTCAAATTTCCTTTGTGTAATTCCTAAAAACCTCCTAAGTGCATTCATTTCAAATGTTTTTCCTTCAGTAAAACTTAATATTTCATCTGTTATTTTCTCTACCCTAACTCAAAATGGGATCGATCAATTTGACCAACCCCATAACCACCAAAAAAGAAAAAAAAATCAAAAAGAAATATAAAATGCCCTTTTTTTCTTTCTAGAATGATTTCAAAGTGTAACATGAAACTACATTAGTATATCCCAAGTAGCTTTAAACTTGTAACAGTATACATCTATTCATAATTAAATTTTATTGTTTTATTGCCCTTTGAACAGTGTCTTAACTACTATCTGCACCATAGTAAGTTGTAAATTACTTGGGGCATGTGCAGCTCATGAAACATTTTTATTATATTATTATTTATTTTACCTAATCTGATCTTAGCTAACCTAAAATATCCCTATTTTTATATTATACTTACTTGATCTTCTTTTTTTCTT